>NC_136500.1:150946072-151071072 GCF_053919585.1 Euprymna scolopes
GTATTTGGGGCAAGCATTTATTTCATCTGTTGGTGTTGATTGAGGAATTACAGGTAACATTTGTCTGAAATATCCTGTAGGCAGTAAGCAATATCAATGCATTCCCAAGTGGTCTGACATTGCCATGCAAATCTTGCACTGATCGATCAACAGTCTCAAGTGATTTTTTTTTGTATGCCATTGTGCATTCATCCCAAACAATTCATCCCATCATTTTTCCTTTGCCGGATGTTTTGGAGATATTAGGAGTTTTGAAAAAATGAATGTTTAATAGTAATTTCAAAGCAGAATGAGTAGTTTTCCTACCTGGTATGAAGGTTGCAACTATTCCACATGCAGCAAGAGCTAAGGCTCTAGTCATTTTATCATTGAATGGCAGCCCAAATCAATTTAATTAGAAAGGTTTTACCAGTTACTCCTTGTGATGTTCTAATTAGCAATAATTCTTAAATAACTTTTAATTCTCACTACGTGACTAAAATATAATTTATTCATGTTTTGACAATGTCTTAATCACTGTAAGTAATTCAGGTGACTAAAATAGGGAGAAATTAGAGATGGGTAGATAGAGAGGAAGATATAGAGATGGAGAAAAGGAGAGGGAGATAGAGAGAGACAGAGGAAGAGAGAAGGAAAGAGATAAGGGGAGATATATATATAGAGAGAGGATTTGAGAGAAAGGGTTCAAAGACAGAGAGAGAGAGTGTGTGTGTGAGAGAGAGAAAGAAAGAGAGACAAAAGGTGAACTACACTTCACCGTTTTTGTCCTTGATCAGTGGAAGAGAAATCCTTCTAGACCGAGGCAATTTTAATTTTTGTTCCTATCCAGAGTGTCCATTGGATTTTCCACACATTAAAAACCGACCGGTACTTGCGCAGAATTTGAACCAGACGTAACTAACTGGCGGCTCGGCTTTGCTCGAAGCATCACATTAACCGCCGGCTTTCGCCGAGCGTCGCCGAGCGTCGCCGAGCGTCGCCGATTATCAAATCGTAACAACGCTACTCAAGGAAAACACCGAAGAAAACATTTAAATATAATAAAATCACCAGATAAAAAATATAACGAAAAAAAAACCCTAAAAAAACGAATTTTATTCTTGTAACATTTTTTTTTAATGAAAAAAGTAAAGAAACAAAGCCACAAATACGCGATTGGCCAAAATGTTTTTACGTACGTGATTTATAGTAAAGTCACAATCGTTATTTTCGGTATTTATCATTATTGGTTCACAAGGAGCTTTCACACAAGTCATCAAATATCTCTCCTTGAAAACAGCCTATGGTGTTCCCTGGAAGCTGAGTGACAACAACTCTCCTCAGATTTCCAGTACTCGCCACCTCATTCGATAATATTTGCAAATAAATTTGTATTATCGCAACAGCTGCTTTCCATTGATTTCTCGTTGGCAACGGCTATTGATCTTCACTGGAATTTGAATGGCAATAAGCCTCCATACAGTTTACAGTTCTCTTCGCACTTTTCCAGCGGAGGTCTGGTAAGTGCTCTCTCCTCGGTTTTTCCTTCCTCCTTTATTCTACTTGGCTGTTTGGTCTCACTTTTTAGTGATTGGGCAGTAATGTGGTAATCGGGAGGATAGGTTTGGATTGTAGAACTTATATATATATATATATATATATATATATATATATAGAGAGAGAGAGAGAGATAGATATGCGGCTTCAATGTTCTTGGTTTCATGTAGTGTTTCATGTTCTGCCTCTGGAGCAGTTTGTCTGGCCCGCACTTGTTGCTCATATTTGTTAGTTTCCACATTCAAGGATTTTCTTAATATTTCAGCTGTTTCCGTTATTGTTGTTCGTTGTATTTTTTCAGTCATTCCTTTGACTCCAATTTCTCCTATTCTTTTTTTCGAAGTTTTTCGAGATTGTTCCTAGTGCTCCTACTATTATAGGTATTATTTTGATTTTTTTCGTCTTCCATATCCCTTTTCAGCTCTCTGGCTAGCTCTGTGTATTTGCTCCGTTTCTCCTTTTCTTTGATATTCACCTTTATTATTATTATTATCATTATTATTATTATTGGCTCACCTGGAGCTTTTACACGAGTCAGCAAACGATCTGATTGGAGACCTGTGGTGTTCTCTGGAAGCTGAGTGACAACAAGTCTCCCCAGACGTCCAGCTCTCTCCTCCTCCTTCGATAGCATTTGCAAATAAATTTGCATCATCGCAACAGCCTCTTACCATTGATTTCTCGTTGGCTGTGGCCATTGGTTTTACTGGAATTTGAGTGGCACTAAGCCTCTCCGAGATCCCAGTTCTCTTCGCGCTTGTCCAGCGGAGGTCTGGCCAGTGCTTCCTCCTCGTCTTTCCATCCTCCTTGACCCTTCTCGGCTCTTTAGTATCACTTTTTTTGGGGGGGGGCGGCGGTGGTGAAACAATGGAGAGATGCATGATGGGGGATGTAGAACATGTAGATCTTCAGCTTCGGTGTTCTTCATTCACTGTAACACTTCTTCGTTATATTGTCTTGTGCTATTCTCCGCATTCAAGGGTTTTCCTTAATATTTCAGCCGTTTTCATTATCGTTAGGCGTTGTATTTTTGCAGCTATTCCTCTGATTCTAATTTCTGCCATTCTTTTTTCCAGTTTTTTTTGGGGGATTGTTCCTAGTGCTCCTACTATTATCGGTACTATTTTGATTTTCATCATTATTATTATTATTATTTGATAGTAAATATATAAAAATGAACCATATTAACGTAAAGCGAAATAGTTAAACAATCTCTAATAAAAAGATGAAAAAAAAACCACGAATTTTTGTCGCGTTCAAAACGATCGACTTTTGTCGAGAAAAAAAACTATTTAAAGAAAAACGTTTTTTAATATTGTAATATTTTGTTAATTTTAAATATATAAAAACATGCTTAGATTAGATAAAAACGCTATCGCAAAATGTTGAGGCGATCGGTTCAGTAGTTTTTTTTTTTTAGATTATCGATTACGAATAAACATATTTTACATTTTTATTGATATACATAGGCGATTTCACCTATTTCGATGACAATTAAAATATGGGAGTGTGAAACATTCGTTGATCATCATTAAATCCCGGGCAACTTCGGGTCACCCTGCTAGTGTATAATAAATAAAATTGACTTTTATTTTATTAAAGAATGTTTAACTGAAAATTATTGTTACGATGAGAATAGAAAACATGATTAAAAATTTTTGTTTGAATTTTAATACTAAGTCTGAACTCCAATCTCTGGTCCCCCCTCGCCAATCTTTCACGAAAAACACCCGTCTAGCTGAATCCACTGTGAAAAATTTCCCCCACTCTATATCTGTGCCTAAATCAAAACGCGGATTGCATGAACAAAACTTCTTTCTTAGAACTGCATGCCTGTGGAACTCTGTTCCATCTGCCTGCTTCCCTCTGGACTACAACTTGGATGTCTTCAAGTCCAATGTTAACAAATTTCTAATGAACCGCCCCCTTAAGTAAACACTTCATCAAATCTCCACACTAACGTAATGTACTTGCAATAACCCTTATCCCTGAGTGGCTTCCGGGCCTTGATAAGTGGTGATCAATGTGTAAAAAAAAAAAAAAAAAAGTAAATTAACGTTCGTTTCATTTATTTCAATATTTAGCTAATATTTAGTTTTTACACCAGCAAAAAAGATTATTGTTAAAAATGTAAATTATTTCGACTTTTAATAAATAAATAGGAAAAGGCATCGTTTTATTTATTTATTTACTAGCGAATGTGAAGGGTGCGCACGGTTTTGCCCGGTCATAAAATACGCTGAAATATGATATTTTAATGTGTACAGATTTCGTATATATTATTATAGTCGTGATTTCAAAAGTAAAAAAATATAAATTATTTAGGTGCCATCAGCTAGAATCGAAACCGAAACTGTAGCACTCAAAACTGGTGACCTTACCACTGTACCAACGTGACACGCATATTAACTGATTAAAAATAAACTAACATGAATGTGCAAAATGTTTACCGATTTTTTTTTTTTTCAATTTTTGATCGATTTTTGACCCCTTAAAGACAATTTAAACCGGCTAAAAATCTATAAAAGAATAGCCCGTAAAAATCCAACCATTTGAGGCCTCTAGCGCCGCTCAGTGACTTTTAGTTTCGGAGGTGATAGAATGTGAAAATATGTACACCGACAGACAGATAGACAGACATTTATATATTAGATTTAAAGCATGGTTAGCTGGCAACGACATTTATTGGTATTTTAACCGCCAGAATTTTTCATTATTTTTAGAAGGCAATTTAAAATGACTTTCAGTTTTGAAGAGTTTTATCGTATTAAATTAAAGAAATTTATATTTCCCCCACAATTAAAAATATTATTTAATTAAAGAAATTATCTTTTAAAAAGTCATTACGTACATTTTATATATTATTTAATTAAAGTCATGAACGTACATTTTATAATAATCTAAATTTATTTGCATTATAAAATGTTTAAAATAATTTCTTTGCATTATAAAATAATTATTTTAAAATATAGAATATTACACTTTATTTGTTAATTTTAAGTATAATTTATTTTGTATTTTTAATAATTATAATTAAATTACAATGTTTTGTTATTTAATATTTTCTGTTGTGATATTTTTGTTACTTTATTGTACTAGCATGTGTGCCCGGCGTTGCACAGGTGTTTGGAGATGTGTGTTGAGCAAAAAAAAAAAAAAGTGGTAGTAGGAAGGCAGGCTCGAACCCATACCGCCGAGGAGAAAAAGAACGGGGGGTGGGGAACGTGACCTCTTTGCTGTTACGACCACCGGCGAACCGAAAGTGACGTAGGTTTTAATTAAGGCTAGACAATCGAAAAGAGGGGATGAGTTTCGAAAATATCGGCGAAAATAGCGACCCTCCCTGTGGAAAAGTGCCCAGTTGAGGGTGAAGAAATTAATGTTTTTAGCCAATTTTTCGGCATTTGTCGTCTGAAGGGTCGAGCTTCAAAGCGATACTGATCTTGTGAAAATTCGACGTCTCTGTCGAAAGTTTTAGGCAGACATGCAAACATACACGCATACATTTATATATTTGTAGCTCAAATTTTCGACCCAAACCGATTAAAAAGTTTTCCCTATCTCTGAATACCATTTATGTAAAATTTCAAATGTTTAAATTTTCTGAGTAATTGGGTAGAGACAGCAGAGGTCAATTATTTTTAAATATTTGACCCCTATTATGTGCCCTTAACATTTATTGTTTTGGGCTCAAATCAAGTTATAAGTTAGATCCATGTCAAACGAACCTATATCTAAAATTTCAATTGTTTATACCGAAAATTAACGGAAGAGTTTGGTAGAGTTTTCAAATGTAAAATCGTTGAACGTCGACCCTTTAACAACTAAATTTCTGACCGAAAACGGATCACAAAGATTTTCCCAATCTCAGTACCCTGTATATCAAATTTCGAGTCTTTTGAGTTATTGGGTAGGGAAATGTACACAGACACACACAGACAGACACGTTCACGTTTATATATATATATATATATATATATATATATATATATATATATATATATATAGTTTTTAATTAGCAGAAATGCTTACTTAATTAACAAATATTAATTTTGAGTTGTCTTCCCTTTTCGCTAGTATAACACTTCCAAAAACAAAATTACTTCCGGTTAGCTTAATGCACTGATGCCCAATTTTTTACATGAAATAAGATTGAACAGTTTTTTAAAACATTATCAACCCATATATATATATATATATATATATATATATATATATATATATATATATATAAGATTGAATAGTTTTTTAAAACATTATTAACATATATATATATATAACACCAAAAGATCGAGGAAGTGAGGAAGCATGGCTGTGGAAATCTTTTTACCCAAATATGATGTCCAACATGTTAAAAATATACCATTTGTTGTAAAAATCTAATGCATAAACATCTGAAGAAGTTGGTGGGGACGGGATATTTTTACGAAAACATAAATCGTAAAATTGCCAACTCATTAATGAAACAGCTGTAATGGAAAACTCCAGGAAATAAACGAAGGTTATAAAAAAAGAAAACGGGATTTTGCACTATATATATATATATATATATATATATATATATATATATATATATATATATATATATATATATAATTTTAAGAGAAACATTATAATTGACAGTAAATTATTCAAATAGATGACAACGCAACCGTGGAATCTCCACAGTTACTACTCGTTATTATCACTGTAACTTAAGAAGATACTGATATCGACTAGAGACGTCCGTGAAAAATGCATGTTTAAAGCTGCGTTATACACACAAATTTAACCGAACTTGTGCCGCCCGCCCGTCGTGTTGCGCAAAACTTTCCCCGGAATATTTTCTTTTTTTTTTTTTACACAGACTTTAAAAAAGAAATTTCTGTTGACTGCAATATGTTGCTGATCTTGTGCAGTTCTAGAGAGCCTACCCTTTCAGGCTTTGCTTCCTCTCTTTGAAAAGAGGGTTAGTTTATTGCTAATCTCCCGAGGCGCCCCTATCGAGGAATGCCAATAAAGCTACACGAGCATTTTATATTGTCCAAAGTGCTTCTTCTCTGGGTCGCTGACTCCTCGATCCCACTTTCCGACCCTTCTGTCACATCTTTCAGGTTATTTGGTACGATCAGTTTTGGGATCTTGCCTTTTGGCTCGGAACAAAGTGCAGTACCTGTTCTGATATTACACTTCACCATTTCTGATCTCGATCAGTGGAGAGAAATCCCTCTAGACTGAGGCATTTTTTTTTCCTATCCAGTGCTCCTTTTTGGAGAGCTGGATTTTCCCCACATTAAAAACCGATCTTGTGTCTAACTCTGCCCTCGTGGGGAGGCAAGTATATAGGAATAGTTATGTCTCCCTAAAAATGATTTGCCTTTGTTATGATTTAAGAATCTATTTCGGTTTATTCGAACTACTGTAGTCACCGTGGGTGTTATTCTCACAACAATTCAGCCGATTTACTCCCCAGCCTTCTTCAAGGGTGTTTCGTCGAATTTTGGATTTTTAATCTTCAGCATTTTTGAGATAAGGATTAATAATTTGTGTTATTGAGATAATTCGGACAACTGTTCTCATCTTGACCCATGGATAAAGTATTTCGTATACTTCAGTTCTAAGTTACACACTTTTGATGATGGAAGGTTCAATTCTCAGTGCGGGCGGCACTTAAAATACAATTGCCAATTTTTTTATGACTTCTATCTGGTCATGGTTGATGAAACGAGAACATGCTACCCCCATGGATTAATAAAGGGTCCCGTTTGAAATAACATGCAGATTCCCAAATTCGACAAAAAAACACATCCAAGTTTGACAATTATACACTTAAAGAAGGTCGGAGGTTACATCGACCAAAGCGTTGTGCGAATAACACCCAATATGATAACTATAGTCGAACGAACCCAAATAATATGAAACTGTGTGGGTTCGTCCATGATCGGGTAAAAGTCTTTAGCAATGTATAATTATATTATTAGTCCGCACTGAGGATTGAACCTTCGACCCCCAGAAGATTGTTACTTATAACTTATCTGCGGGAGAGGTGCACGACTTTGCCCAGGCGTAAAATACGCCTAAATATGATATTTTAATTTGTCCAGATTTCGTATATATTATTATAGAGTGGTAATTTCAAAAGTAAAGAAAAAATAGTATTTAGGTGCCATCAGCTAGAATCGAAACCGAGACTGTTGCATTCAAAGCTGGTGACGTTATCACTATACAAACGTAACACGCATATGAACTGATTAAAAAAATTAAAAATAAACGAAGATGAATGTACAAAATGATTAACGATGTTTTCAATTTTGATTCGTTTTTGATCCTTTAAAAACTATTTTAACCGACTAAGGAGCCATAAAAGAAAGCCCGTAAAAAAATCCAATCATTTGAGACCCCTAGCGCTGCTCTGCGACTTTAAGTTTCGGAGGAGATAGAGTTTGAAAAAGGAAACAGACAGACATATAGCCGTTTATGTATTAGACTATTACTCAGCACGATTCGTAATGCCACATATTCAGGCGGAAATTTCTAATATGGAGTTTAGGAACTTTAAACCTGTTTTTATTTCTGATGTGCAGTCTTTGTTTTTAATCGCCATAGATTTCTACTACTTATAAAGTAGTCATCCGCAGACGGCTTGGCTGTATCACAACTGAACAGTTGTGATACAGCCAAGCCGAGTCAAATATCGAACCTACAACTATCTAGTTGATAGTCGCCAGCTCCACCCATTGGCCGAGAATTCGACAAGATACACCTGAAGAAGGTCGGAGGTTATGTGAACCAAAACGTTGTGGAAATAATGATAAAGATGAGAACAGTAGTCCGAAGGATCCAAATAATCTGAATTATGAGTTGAAGGTATGATACAAGAAAGCCGTTTGAAAGGTAGATAAAAGATGGATAACTTTTGTGAACACCCTGATTCAAGATCATAGAGCGTGGAAGACACTCAGCCATGTTAGCAAGCAAAAAAACAAAAACAAACAAAAAAACGTTTAACCTATATATATAAAAGCGAAAATGTATGTATGGATGTATGTATGTATGTATGTACGCTTTTCCTCGATGTCCACAAAAGGCTTCTTTCAGAGAAGCGTTCGCTCGGTTCACAACTTCTTAAAACTTTTTATATCATCTATAAATTGTAATATCTCACACTTAACCACGGAGCTCGCCTGTCTATTTAATTTTATCGACTTTCAAACGTTAATTATTCCACATTTCCCGCATCGGCACGCATTACATTTGGTTTTCGGTATAAACAAAAAGCGAAACTCGACTCTAATAACAGGCCCGGAGCCAGTGAACGTTTGTCGACTTCGTCATATCAGACAGGGGAGCGGGTTTTTAAAAACAAAAAACCGATTTATTGACCTCATTAAAAACTGTCCCGCACAAAATGCTGACTGCTGAATACCTATCGCCGTCAAGTCAATCAAAAACGCGCACCTGTTTTTTTTCACACTTTACTATTTTCCAACTGCGCGTCGTCAAGGCTTTGTTTTTTTTCACGGGCACCTGTTTTTTTTTCACACACACCTACAAACACCCGGGCAACGCCGGGTACCCCTCGCTAGTAATAAATAAAATGTTATTTATTTCCAGCTTTTTTATGCTTTATTCCAACATTTATCTAACGTTCGGCAAATAACGACATAATCATTTCAGTCGTGTAACTGGTTATCTCCCTTTTTTGTGGCCGCTCTTACGGATATCTTAGTTGATAATCAGACTTCGTAATTGGCCCCAAAGATTAAATTCCCCCCTTCTCTCGCAAGCTGACGGGGACAATCAAAATATCGTTACGTTAGTTTTTCTGATAAGATTAGGGGGCTTTCATTAATTGACCTCAAAATATTAGGCGATTACGATTATTTTAAGGCCCTAGGATGTGACGAAGAAAAAAATCTCTATTGAAAAGAAAAACGCTGAAACTCGAGCTGATGTCGAGATAAGATACGAGAGAAGGAGGAAGGGGGAGAGGGAGACCTGATAAACTGTGATAATTTGGAGAGTCAAGGACTCTAATCTTCACGGCGTTTTCTTTCATTTTTTGGGGGGGGATTTTGTTTCTTCTCAACGAAGTGAGGGTTAGATTTGAAATAAATGCGTTTTTCCTAGGCACTTACACACACACACACACACACACACATCAACATAACTATAAAAATTCCTATAGATAAGTACATAGAAAACGGGACTATCAAACCTTTTCTAGTGATATAGAACAAGAAGAGGAAAGAAGTAACCTTAGTAGAAGACAATATCCTTAATGATGCTGGTTAAACAGAACTGTGACGAAAATAATAAAGAAATACCAAGGTCTTATGCACGACACGAAAAGAAACTGGAATTTAAGATCGCCCTCATTCCAGTAATTATATGAGCAGCCAAACCAATGAAAAAAAAACTACCTAGCAAATATACTCGGTGAACCAAGTTCAAAAGGGATTCAAACACGTACATTTAAAGGGATGGCTGGAATCATAAAAAGATATCTCGATTTGAATGTATGAGATAGCGTGTGAATATATGGCATCCGGTAGGATGCTCTATCCCCAGCTATAGTAAAATTAGAAAATTAAAAAAAAAATGACTATGTCGTTCTAACAGCTACGTACCTTAAGAACAAAGCTATTAAACCTGACAAGGTGACATGGGACAAGAAAGAGAAAACAGCGACCCTAGTCGAAGTCTGTGTCCCTTGTGGTGCTGGCTTAAATGGGACCGAGAGAGAAAAAATAACAAAATGTCTTATGCACAACATGAAAAGAAACTGGAAGTTTTGGGAAGATTTCTATCATTTTCCAATATTTATAGGAGCAATTGGACTAAAGAAAAATAATTTCAAAAACTATAACATTTAATGATACTAAGACTAAACTTCTTTTCTTTAACAATTACACAAAACCTTTTCAGCCACCGATTGCCATGACGAATACAATTAAGAGCTCATCGTTAACACTCATCGGCTTATTATTCGCAGGCAACATGAATTGGAACAAATACATTGAGAACATTGCCAAGGCTGCTGTTATACAAAGAAGGTGAGCTCCCTCTACCGCGCTAGAAAATTACTCACACCTAAGAGTACCCTATATCTATACAAAGCCACTATTCGCAAACATATTAACTTCAGGACCGGAAATCCTATGTACGGTTTTTTTTATCTTAGTCCTAGCAAAAAAATGACTTGTCGTTTCGAATCCCCTCAACTGACTATCCATCCTAATTCTGAAATTCGTCCCACAACTCTTGTAAATTACTTCTAACCATTGTCCTACATCATTTACTTTTAACAGGTTTTTTTCGAGTCACTACTGGGGCCCTGACTCTGGATGGGGGAGGCATCCATAGGATCACAAAAAGACTCCCAGGCAATGTCGAATAAACTAGTATGAACTAGATGACTTATATCGTCATTTGCTAAGCTTCAACCTAATATGAACTCAGAAGTAAATGAATTATGATAACAATGAATAGACTACTAGGTCGAGATGTTGGATGTATCGATTGAAGTCAACAACAATAATAAACCAACTAGCTCCGACGGCATTCCAGTCATAGTGTTCCAAAAGCTTCAACCGGAAATAGCTCCTATTTTTACAAAACTGTTTAAACGTTGGCTTAAGGGGAAACGCCCACAAATAATCAAATTCTACCCAATTTATACTATTAGCGATTACTACTATACTACCACCTTACAGTTATTAACCCTCCTCGAGTGATTTTGGGCCTTGATAAGTGTTGGCTCTCAAGTAAAAAATGTTCCTCTAAATGTTATTGTATTAAGCACTATTTAATACATATTCGATATATAATATTTACCAATGCCCCCCCCCCAGACAAACTAGTTGAATAGTTAAAAAAATAAATAAATAAATAAATAAAATAAAATAAAATTGACTCCTAGACAATACCAAATATATATACAGGGTGTCAACAAAGTCTGGCTACATTATGTAGCTAGACTTTGCGGGCACCCTGTGTGTGTGTGTGTATATATATATATATATATATATATATATATATATATATATATATATATATATATATTAAAGTAATAAATCAAGACGTGGTAGAGCTGCATAATCACATTGACAAACCGGTTCCCGAAGTTAAGCGATATTGAACGTGGTCACTACTAAAATGGGTGACCATTTGGGAACCCCATGTGCTCTTTTGCTTTTCTTACCATTGCTGTTTCAAGTCATCTTGGATTTTCTCTTGCCACTGGAATCAAGCAGGTGCTAGTTCAGGAGAGGTATGATTGATGATTGCGTCTCAAGACAGAACAGAGGCTATAGATTACACAGTTTTGTAGATGTTCAGGGCTCGTTACATGAAAGAAAAGTGTGTCTGAATAAACCTCTTTTCTTCTAAACTTGCTGGGCATGACGAAAACGTTTGTATTATTTGATTCTTCGGATTACTGTTCTTATCTTGGGTATTATTTTCACAATGTTTCAATCGATGTGGCCTCTGACCATGTTCAAGTCTCTCTTGTCGAACTCGGGAATCTACACTGAAATTTCTAATAGAACGCTTTATCTAATCTACCGTTATAGTATGACTGGGTAAAAGTCCTAAGTAATACGCAACTTTAATTTAAGTGTCGCCTGTTTATCTCCATATTTTCAAACTCTATCTCCACCGAAACTAAGTCGCAGAGTGACGCTAGGGGCCTCAAATGATTGGATTTTTTACAGGCCGTTCTTTTATGGGTCTTTAGTCGGTTAAAATTGTTTTTGAAGGGTCAAAAGGGGTCAAAATTGAAAAAAAAAAAGATCGTTAAGAATTTTGTACATTCATCTTAGTTTATTTTTAATTTTTAATCGGTTTATGAACGTGTCACGTTGGTACAGTGGTAACGTCACCAGCTTTGGATGCTAGTTTTAGTTTCGATTCTAGCTGATGGCACCTAAATACTTTTTTTTTTTTACTTTTGAAATGACAACTCTATAATAAAATATACGAAATCTGAACAAATTAAAATATCATATTTAAGCGTATTTTACACCCGGGCAAAGCCGGGCGCCCCTTTCCTCCGCTAATGTATGTATAACTTGAGTTCCCTCAGCTATAATCGAAACCAAAACCCAAATTATGAAGAATTCTTAGTAAAATTATTTGTTACAAGAAATGGGAGTACATAACAAATAAACAACCCGGATGTAACCGAGAGACAGAAAATAACACCCACGCTATCGTATTAATTCAAACCTCTGATTTAGAAAGAAATTCGCCACGCATTTTTGAAAAAGATTTCCTTTGATCTCCTATCGGCATCTCGCGAGAATCGGTAAAAACGATAACTTGGTGACGGTTTCCTGTTTTTCTTTTTCCTTCCATTTTCATACCACGTTTGTTAAGAAAATTAAGAAAACAAATTAGAAATCATTTTTTTATTTTTAAGATCGCGTTTCTCCTAGAAATTACCCCCTCTCTCCTATCGCTTCTCCATATTTCACCGGCGGAGAAGCACGTGCAACTAGTCTTCTTCTTCTTCTTCTTCTTCTTCTTCTTCTTCTTCTTATGATGATGATACTACCACTACTATTCTTAATAATAATACAACAAATGGAACGCGAGTGCATAATTAGCCAAATGGATAACGTCGTGGTCTGTGGGATCGGATATGCCGAGTTAAAATCTTGTCGAATCTATTCTGATCAATTTTGTGTGTGTGTGTGTGTGTGTGTGTGTGTGTGGAAATCGCTCCAGACAAGGCATCAAGCCGCTTGATGCATGCAGCTAAACAGACAAAAAATATTTCAAGATGAAACACTAGCCAACGGTAAGTGTTATATAGCTGGATTCTGGCCTAGAGAACAGCAATTCTTTCCCTTTTGTCAGAGACATCACTCATTGAATGTAAAGACTAAAGAGGCAAATAATGGAAGCGAGAATTACAAAGCTAGTGAAATTACGCCCCCACCCCCTAAAAAAAGAACAACAGTTTGACATTTTCATTTCGTGACGGGTACGTACATCATAAAGATATTTCTGTATTTCATTTTGCAATTAGGTTAATTTTGGATTTGCTCCCAATTTTTAAAAAACTTGGGCATAACTTCTTGTAATACTTGGTTTCCGGTTTTCTTAATTGGCTGGCATATGCACTCGGCTTAAATTAGAGTGATATATATTTCTGATTCGTCTTAGGAAATAATCCTTCCCGATGTTACCTCGTCGTTGTAGGAACAAAATTACTACGCCCTTCCTAATATTAAGAATGGCTTTCTAAGTAATAACATTATTTAGAAACTCATTCTTAATACGAGGAGGGTAGGGTCTTTGCTAACTATTCTGTATCATCACAAACTTCCTTTACAAAAGGAAGGATTTGTTTATTACCCACCACCAGAGTCTCCATACCCAATAATACGGTGCTTGTGCATTATAAGTGAATATATGAAAAAAAAAAAGCGTTTTAAGTAAAAACACTATTACGTAGTTACGTATCGCGTTGAAATTAGTACAAAAAAAAAAATTATGCAAAATGATCAAATAAAAAAAATTAAGATTTATTGAATAAGAGGTGGTAACGTTTTATTCGAATGTTGCCTATTCTGTATGACAAACTGACTTACGCGGTACCTTCTACAAGTTTTCAGAATCTATCTATATATCTATAAAAGTGAACGTGTGTGTATCTGTGTACATTTATCTACGCAATAGTTCTGTCAATTTTATGTCTACAGACTCAAAATTTGATGTACAGGGTACTCAGATTTGGGAAAATCTATGTGATCGGTTTTGGGACAGAAATTTGGCTGTTAAGGGGTCGATGTTCAACGATTTGACCTTTAAGAACTCTACCAAACTCCTCCGACAATTTTGGGTCTAAACACTTGAAATTTTAGATATAGGTTCCTTGGACATGGATCTAACTTAATAACTCGATTTAAGCCCAAAACAATAAATTTTAAGGGGTCATAATAGGAGTCAAAGTTTTAAAAAATTGCTCGTTTTTTTTTTCTGCTCAGCATTCACCTCCAAATACCCGGGAAACGCCTGGCTGAAATGCTAGTATATATATAAAAGTGAACGTGTGTGTGTGTACATTTCTCTACGAAATAACTCTGTCAATTTTAAGTCTACAGACTCGAAATTTGATATACAGGGTACTGAGATTTGGGAAAATCGACGTGATCGGGGTTTGGCCAGAAATTTGACTGTTAAGGGGGTCAAAGTACAACGATTTACCTTTGAGAACTCTACCAAACTCCTCCGACAATTTTGGGTCTAAGCACTTTAAATTTTAGATATAGGTCCCTTGGACATGGATCTAACTTAATAACTTGATTTGACCCCCCAAAACAATGTTAAGGGGTCATAATAGTGGTCAAAGTAAAAAAAAAAAATTGACCTCTGCGATCTCTACCAAACTACTCAGACAATTTCGTGTCTAAACATTTCAAATTTTACATAAAGGGTATTCAGAGATAGGGTAAGCTTTTTCATCGGTTTGAATCGAAAATTTTTAGTTACCAATATATAAATGTATGTATGTATGTATGTATGTATGTATGTTTACATGCCTGCCTAAAACTTTCGACAGAGGCGACGGATTTTACCAAGATCAGTATCGTTTTGAAGTTCAATCTTTCATACGACAAATATCGAAGAATTGGCTAAAAACATTAATAACTTCCCCTTCAACTAGGCACTTTTCTACAGGGGGGTCACTTTTTTCGCCGATATTTGTGAAAGTTATCCTTTCCTTTAGATTGTCTAGCCTTAATTTAAACATAACTCACTTCAGGTTTGTCGGTGGTCGTAACCGCAAAGACGTCAGGTTTTGTTCCCCCGTTCTTTTCCTCCTTTACGGTACGGGTTCGAGCTTGCCTTTCTACTACCACTTTTGTTTTGCTTAACATACACATCCAAAGACCCGGGCAACGCCGGGCTGAAATGCTAGTATATCTATAAAAGTGAACGTGTCTGTGTATCTGTGTGTCTGTCTGTGTATGTACATTTCCCTACGCAATAACTCTGTCAATTTTCAGTCTAGAGACTCGAAATTTGATATATATAGGGTACTCAGATTTGAGAAAATCGATGTGATCAGGTTTCGGCCAGAAATCTGGCTGTTAAGGGGTCAACGTTCAACGATTTGACCTTTGAGAACTCTACCAAACTCCTCCGACAATTTTTGGTCTAAACACTTGGAATTTTAAATATAGATTCCTTGGACAAGGATGTAACTTAATAACTTGATTTGAGCCCAAAACAATAAATGTTAAGGGGTCATAATAGGGGTCAAAGTTTAAAAAATTGACCTTTTTTTTTTTTTTTTTTGCTCAACATACACCTCCAAACACCCGGGCAACGCCGCGCTGAAATGCTAGTTTAAAATAAACAAAACAACAGACATTTAAAATTGTCGTAAACTCCTGAGAATTCAGTATGTTATTGCTATACATCTCATGAGATGACTAATTTTCATAATGCCAGGTTGAAATGAACAGCTACAGCAGAAATTGGAATACACCCTACTAAAGCCTGATTGTCACAGCTGGTGAATTTCAAAAATGCAATCTGGATGTGAGGACATGCCACAAAAACGTATGGAATGTTTCTGACTTCTTTCGGACAATCTTCCATGAATCGAGCATCAGTTTTTGAATATAAAAGATTTATGGAAGGCAGGGAATCTGTGAGAGATGGTGAGAGGTGGTGGGAGGTGGGAGGGGAGTAAAGAAGTCAGAACATCGGATTTGATTGGCCAAATAAAGAATTTCATGGATAAAGACCATCGTGTATCTATAGAAACAATAAATTCACGGCTTGATGTCAGTGTGGGAACTGTACGCACAATTGTTTGTGAGGAACTGAAGATGCGGAAGATTTGCGCGAAGTTTGTCTTAAAGGTGCTCAGGGAAGATCAGAAAGAAAGACGTTGTCATGACAACAGATGGGCACCAGCACAATTCCCCCCCCACAGACCTTGCTCCCTGTGGCTTTAACCTGACAGGAAAATCTTAGAGGCCGTCGTTATGGAACAATTGATAAGATGAAAGTGGTTGTGACAAGGGTCATTTGACACACTCACACAAGAGAACCTGCATAGGGCTTTCTAGAAGTTGTTGGACACGTTCAAGTGCATTGCAGCCGGAGGAGATTATTTCAAAGGGAACTATAGTTTCCTGTTTGTATTATGAGTAAATATACCCTAACCTAAGCCTAACCTTAACCCATACGAAAAAGTTTGGAAACTCATCGAAGGCACTTGTATCTCCCATATTTTTAACTCACTTTCATTATTTTTAATTAGAAAATGGCGGATTGAGAATATTTTTATTTTGTTGAAATATACTTATAATAGATATACTCGATCATGTTTTGTAATTTTTACTAATTTCGACTTGACAAGTAAGTACCTACTAGTGTTTTCACATAGAATGCATTTTGATATTTTTTTCACTTGAAAGTGTCCTGTCCCTTTACAAAGCCATCATTCATGCATAAAGTATTCTTGCCACATCTGAGCTCTGTCTATCTGTCTGTCTGTCTGTCTGTCTGTCTGTCTCTCTCTCTCTCTCTCTCTCTTGGATAGAGTCCAAAAAAGACTTTAATCTAATAGATTCCACTTTATCAACTGTGCCCCAACCCCTGTCTCATCACCGCAATGTTGCATCCCTGTGTCTGTTTTACAAATACTTTAATGGAATGTGTTCTGATGAACTCCTTGCACTAGTGCCCCCTTGATGTACACGTCCCCGACAAACCCGCTTAACAACAAAATCACACCCCTTCACTGTTGCAGCCCCTAAATGCCAGAAAGCTTTATACTCTCCTCGAAAAGCTAGACTTTGGAATCCCCTTCCTGCTACCTGCTTCCATGACTGTACTGATATGCAGAAGTTTAAGTGTAACGCAAACCAACATATTCTTAATCTTTCCTAGGCATAACCCTCTTCTGTCCAAGTAGCGATAAGCCCTGTTTGAGGTGAACGCAAGTAAAAAAAATAAAAATAATGCAGAAGTGTTGAAACGCCAGTGCATGTAATTATTATATTGGTTCTTTATACGTTTGTTTGTGTGTTTGTTTGTTTGTTTGTTTGTTTGTTTGTTTGTGTGTATGTGTGTGTGTGTGTGTGTGTGTGTGTGTGTGTGTGTGTGTGTGTGTGTGTGTGCATTTGGCGTGTTTCCATGTTCCTTTTTCTCCGTTGCCGTCATTTCTGAATTTCAACTTGTTCGTTTCTTATTTTTCTTTCTAATTTCATGCACTTAATGCCACAAGCACTTGTTCTTGAGAACAAGGGAGACAGGTTTCGCTGTTTTCTGTCTTGTACGTGTTGATGAGGGGGGGGGGGAGAACAAGGGAAATAACTGACTCACGAGTGGCGTCTGATGGACCCAATGAACCTTTTAATGGGGGGTCGTTTAGTGCAGCATTCGAAATGTTTGCTCTTTAAGAATAGATTTCTAATTATTTTAATCGTTTCCCAGGTCACAATTTTACCAGAACCTGTGTTTCGTGATACTACTACTACTACTACTACTACTACTACTACTACTACTACTAATAATAATAATAATAGTAAAACTTTTTAACCCGTTAAAACGGGTAAAAGTTATAGCCTGTTAATTTCGAATGCGTTGTTTCTGCCAAATTCATGGTTGAATTTGGTTAAATTTGTGCTGATTTTTGCATTAAATTCTAATCTCTATTAATCCCTAACTGTGCATCAAACGGAGGCCATAATACTTAGTTCGTTGCACCTTATCATAGCAAAGCTCCATACCAAATTTAAGTCAGATCCGCCAGTAGTTTCCGAGAAAGCTTCTAGAGTAAATGTAGTATTTCTGACTAATCTATACGATACTCTATAAAAATATATACGAAATCTGCAAGAATTAAAATATCATATTTAAGCGTATTTTACGATCGGGTTTTACCGGGTGTTCGTGCTAACTTAGATAAATACTTCTGCAGTTTTAACAACAGAGCTACAATAATATCAGAGCATCTCAATTTACACTGAACATCTACAGAATGCCAACATCAATATATTACATATGAATGAGTCCCCTGTGGAATTTTCACAGGTCCCACTAGTCTATATATTAATACGATAGCGCGCGTTATTGTGTGTGTGACGCTTACATCCAGGCCGTTTAATGGTTATGTACTTCCATTTCTTGTAATAAATAATTTTACCAAGAATTCTTCATAAATCTTGGTTTTGGTTTCGAATTTAGGTGATGGCACTTAAGTCATCTATTTTTTTTTTTTATAAATAATTATACCAAGAATTCCTCATGAGTTTTTGTTTCGGTTTTGATTATAGCTAATAGCTCTTCAATAATCTTTTTTTTTTTTTTTTTTTTTTAAATAATTTTATCAAGAATTCTTCACAAGTCCTGGTTTCGATTTCGATTTTAGCTGATGGCACCTTAGTAATCTATTTTTTTTTATAAATAGTTTTATCAAGAATTCCTCATAAGTTTTGGTTTCGGTTTCGGTTATAGCTGAAGGAACTAAAGTTATATATTCATAAGTTTGGGATTCGGTTTCGATTCAAGCTGATGACCCAAGTCATAGAGATATATATTTTTTTATTTTTGAAATCGCAACTTTATAAAAAGTAATATATAATTTAAAGGAGATTAGAACAATAGTCTAAAGAGCTGAGTGTATTTCAATGTAACAGTGAAATTACTAGCTTAATTAAAATACAGGAAAGAGAAAGTGTTCGTTGTAATTTAGATATATAATAAGCTCGATAGGTAAATATCCTAGAGCTATTTCAAAAAGCGAAAAATTAAAAGATACATCTGCCTTACTTTTAATGCTAGGTTTATTTATGGTGTCTTTTAAATTTAATAAAAACCCTTCAGAATTTGCTGACGAGGAGACCTTGCTTATTAAAAAACTATATGTAATTATTGTACGTAACTTGATGTCTACCACAATAAAAAGCATTGTTTTCCGAAACGATCGTACAGATAATTGATTCTGTTGTTGTTCCTTCTTATGAAACGGATTTTTAATTTAATTATAATTTGATTTTTAAATTTTAAATTATCAATCACATTACTTAATATATATATATATATATATATATATATATATATATATATATATATATATATATATATATCGGTTTCAATTCAAGCTAATGCGCCCAAGTAATATGGATATATTTATTTTATTTTTGAAATCGCAACTTTATAACATATAAAAATCGATAGAACATTAACTCTATAATAATACATACGAAATTTGAAAGAATTAAAATATTTTTAATTTAAGTGTATTTTACGACCTGGCTATGCCGGGCGTCCCTGCTAGCTTGTATAAATACTTTTGCAGTTTTAACAAAAGAGCTAAAATAATATCAGAGCGTCTCCATTTACACTGAACATCTACAGAATGCCAACATCAGTATATTACATATGAATGCGTCCCCTGTGGAATATCCGCAGTCCTGCTGGCCCCTACCAATCCCTGTGGATCGAACGGATACCATAATAATTATAAATTCATAAATAGTGTTGCAGGCTCATAATAATGAAGACAATCTCAGTGGTATAATAAAAAAATGTATTTTAGCAAAAATGTGTTACAAAAGTATACGTCATTATTCTGGGACCATAACTGTTACGAATCGCAACCCAATAAACTAACAGAAGTAACTGTATTTATAGTCTCTGTGTACTTCTAAAAATAGTAAATCATATCCATTCCAGTATGTGCAAAATACCGAGACTGCTGTATTGACATTTGATGTATGGAGTCTTGGAGATGCAGTAGTTTCTGATGAGGTCTCTTCATTTTAGTGGGAACTGTTACAGATTCTCTTTTTGCAATGGTTAGCATAATAGTTTTTTTGGTCCCCCGACAAAAGAAGGGTGAACCTGTAAATTCACCCTTGTCTGTTCGTCTATCCGCACTTTTCTCAATAACTAAGTCTTGAAATATTTGCAAATGTTGCACAAACATTAAACATGATATGAGTAAAAAAAATAACAGAATGGATTTTCCGTGAAAACTCCGGTTGTTCCCCTAGAGGTGCCTTTCTAGTTAAAATGGCTAACATTGACACTCTTGCGCTTATTAAAAAAAATTGATGCCTTGGATTTTTATAAAACTTTCTGAAAAGTTTTAACTAACTGATTTCTATATAATTTTGTTTGTCTATACTTCGCGATAACTCTTGGGTGTACCCCATGGGCTACCTTAAGGCTAATAAAAACACTCCATTTTTGGGACTATTTTACCATATTTGTCCAAAATTTTGTGTATGTCTATTTAGCAATTTTTCATGGTGCTAAACTCAAATTTAAATATGTTAAGATTTTAGGGACTTTTAGGGCTAAATGGTGAGGGGGAATGATGGACTTAGTAATTTTGTTGTTTTTTTTAGCATGGTGCAGAACTCAAATTTACATATGTTGAGGCCTAAAACTGCACCGTTTGTTCATTTTCACCAGGTTTTGACGTCCCCTGGGAACTTGGGGAGCTTAATGTGGAGAGGGGGGGGGTCAAATGCTGAACTTAGTCATTTTTTATGTCTCGTTCACTGTGCACTCACGAAGGACCACGCATGCTTCACTTGTTCTTTGTGAACTCTGCTCCCAAGTCTTCTGCCGGCCTCTTAATTCTTCAATCCCAACAGAAGTCATAAAACAAATTATTAACATAAACTCAGAACGCAAACTTGTAACATGGAGTCAACATTAAAGGTTCTACGTTTCAACCACCTAGAGATTGACATGTTTACAGAAGTCAAACCTGAACCATTGTCTCATGGTCTGATCAGTGTCTACAGATGGCTTCATGGTCATAGGTTACTCAAACATGACCTTAAAACCCATTCCCCAAAATTACCATGACCAAGAAATCTATGCCTAAAACAACTGTTTTCCGTATGATAGGGGCACTTCCTGTGAAGACCCTGATTTTCTGTACATGCGTTTCCATGCTGCGCTCGCTCACAACACCGCTTTTATCTTTGCTTCTATCGTCCCTCAGGGGGAGTCATTGTTATTGATCAAATGGGATTTTTTTTTATCCCAAAATCAACAGAGATGAAATCATTCTTGTAATGACCTGTTCAATGTTGATTGCGGTGTAATACTGTTCCTGTGCAGTTCTACGGGGCATATCCTCCCAGGCATTGCTTCTCTCTTTGAGAAAGGGTTTGTTTATTGCTAATCATCTGAGGTTCTTTTACCGAGGAATGCCGACGATGTTGCCAAGGCACTTTTTGCAAATTAGACTTCTCAATCCCACTTTCCGACGCTGGTGTCACAGTTCTTGAATTGGGGTAGAACTAAATACCTCATCTCTGTTCTCTGTTCATCTTTTGCTAACATCCACAACCGTGCTCACAATATTGAGTGGAATTTTTTTTACTTGCCTTCGTCCCAAAGATTTACAGCTGATATACAAAATCGGTGAATCCATCCACTTCGTTTCTTGGGCGATAGCTCTTATGTTAAAAGCAGGTGATAAGGTCTGCCACAAAGATTTGCTGCACAAGCTTATTAGTTATGGAATATCTGGAAATGTCCTCTCAACCATTACATACTTTTTGTCAACAAAAGTAGTTGCTAACTGACAAAAGTCCAAAGCATATTCTCTGACCGTGAGCAAGTGGTACAATGGGGAAAGATGTGGCTGGTTACTTTTAATGCATCTAAAACGACGCTTTTATCTTTACATCATCAACGCTCTGATCCCTATCTAGCATCCATTGAAATGAATGGCTCTCGTCTTGGGGAGGCCTCATGTTTTTACAAGCTTCTGGGCTGGACCTTTACTCCTGATCTTAAATGGAACACATACATTAAATCCGTTGCCAAGGCCGCTGGAAAAATGGTGGGATCCTCCTATTGATCCAGTAGATATCTCACTGCTGATGCAATTCTTTATCTATATAAGAGCCAGGCACGTCCAAGGATGGATTAATGCTGCCACATCTGGGCAGGAGCTGCTAGAAAGGACATACTGCCTTGATAGAGTTCAAAATAGACTTCGTAGCCTCGTAGGGAATGTCCTTTTCTCTTTCCTGCAACCTCTTTCTCATAGAAGAGGTTTTGCGAATTTGTCTCTGCTTTATCTTTATTTTCATAGCAAGTGCTCGCCTGAGCTCCAATCTATGGTTCCCCCTCGCCAGACTTTCACAAGAAACACCTGTCTAGCAGAAAACACTATCACTAATTTCCCCTACTCTGCTGGCCTTTCTCTGCAATATTGTTATGTCCATGGTAGGTGCTCGTCTGAGCTCCAATTTCTGACACTCCCCGTGTAAAACATTCGCTGTAAGAACTCGTCTAGCTACAACCATAGCTAAGAACTTTGTTTTCATGTACTCTTTACCAAAAAAGGGAATTTCCATGAACAAAGTTTATTTTCTAGAACATCCCACTTATGAAACAAGCTACCACTAGTCTGCTTTCCATCCGACTATAGCATTGTCGTCTTCAAGTGTAATGTTAACAAATACATCAACTTGGATAATCTATTCCTGTTGGTAATCACTATCCGTTCCACTTTTTCCCCCGGTGCTCTTGTAACGACGACCATCGTTCTACTGACGATTTCTTTAACTGTTATCTTCGAGTGGCTCACGGGCCTTGATAATAAAAAGAAAATAAGCGTCAATATGGAAGTTACAAATCCATCTTCAGCTTAAAACGTGAAATAGAAAAACAAATAAAGATCAGTTTATAGGAACTTATGTGGGGTTGCCGATTATAGGAACTTACGTGGGGTTTCCGATTATAGGAACTTATGTGGGGTTGCCGATTATAGGAACTTATGTGGGGTTGCCGATTATAGGAACTTACATGGGGTTGCCGATTATAGGAACTTACATGGGGTTGCCGATTATAGGGACTTACGTGGGGTTGCCGATTATAGGAACTTATGTGGGGTTGCCGATTATAGGAACTTATGTGGGGTTGCCGATTATAGGAACTTATGTGGGGTTGCCGATTATAGGAACTTATGTGGGGTTGCCGATTATAGGAACTTATGTGGGGTTGCCGATTATAGGAACTTACGTGGGGTTGCCGATTATAGGAACTTATGTGGGGTTGCCGATTATAGGAACTTATGTGGGGTTGCCGATTATAGGAACTTATGTGGGGTTGCCGATTATAGGAACTTACATGGGGTTGCCGATTATAGGAACTTATGTGGGGTTGCCGATTATAGGGACTTATGTGGGGTTGCCGATTATAGGAACTTATGTGGGGTTGCCGATTATAGGAACTTATGTGGGGTTGCCGATTATAGGAACTTATGTGGGGTTGCCGATTATAGGAACTTATGTGGGGTTGCCGATTATAGGAACTTATGTGGGGTTGCCGATTATAGGAACTTACATGGGGTTGCCGATTATAGGAACTTATGTGGGGTTGCCGATTATAGGGACTTACGTGGGGTTGCCGATTATAGGAACTTATGTGGGGTTGCCGATTATAGGAACTTATGTGGGGTTGCCGATTATAGGAACTTATGTGGGGTTGCCGATTATAGGAACTTACGTGGGGTTGCCGATTATAGGAACTTATGTGGGGTTGCCGATTATAGGAACTTATGTGGGGTTGCCGATTATAGGAACTTATGTGGGGTTGCCGATTATAGGAACTTATGTGGGGTTGCCGATTATAGGAACTTATGTGGGGTTGCCGATTATAGGAACTTACGTGGGGTTGCCGATTATAGGAACTTATGTGGGGTTGCCGATTATAGGAACTTACATGGGGTTGCCGATTATAGGAACTTATGTGGGGTTGCCGATTATAGGAACTTATGTGGGGTTGCCGATTATAGGAACTTACATGGGGTTGCCGATTATAGGAACTTATGTGGGGTTGCCGATTATAGGAACTTACGTGGGGTTGCCGATTATAGGAACTTATGTGGGGTTGCCGATTATAGGAACTTATGTGGGGTTGCCGATTATAGGAACTTATGTGGGGTTGCCGATTATAGGGACTTACATGGGGTTGCCGATTATAGGAACTTATGTGGGGTTGCCGATTATAGGAACTTACATGGGGTTGCCGATTATAGGAACTTATGTGGGGTTGCCGATTATAGGGACTTACGTGGGGTTGCCGATTATAGGAACTTATGTGGGGTTGCCGATTATAGGAACTTATGTGGGGTTGCCGATTATAGGAACTTATGTGGGGTTGCCGATTATAGGAACTTACATGGGGTTGCCGATTATAGGAACTTATGTGGGGTTGCCGATTATAGGAACTTACGTGGGGTTGCCGATTATAGGAACTTATGTGGGGTTGCCGATTATAGGGACTTACGTGGGGTTGCCGATTATAGGAACTTACGTGGGGTTGCCGATTATAGGAACTTATGTGGGGTTGCCGATTATAGGAACTTATGTGGGGTTGCCGATTATAGGAACTTATGTGGGGTTGCCGATTATAGGAACTTATGTGGGGTTGCCGATTATAGGAACTTATGTGGGGTTGCCGATTATAGGAACTTATGTGGGGTTGCCGATTATAGGAACTTATGTGGGGTTGCCGATTATAGGAACTTATGTGGGGTTGCCGATTATAGGAACTTATGTGGGGTTGCCGATTATAGGAACTTATGTGGGGTTGCCGATTATAGGAACTTATGTGGGGTTGCCGATTATAGGAACTTATGTGGGGTTGCCGATTATAGGAACTTACGTGGGGTTGCCGATTATAGGAACCCACGCGGAGTTATATTTTGTAAGGGTGTGATCCATCAATTTTAAGGATAGGTTACAGGTGCTGCAATTTCTTGAAGTCGAAAGTAGGAAGGTATCCGCGGGACCGTTAAAGGTAAATTTAACGAGATCGCCGATTAATAGGTTTTCGTCAAGGTAAATCCCCACATAAATAAATGTAAAGATATAGAAATAACTCCGGAAAATAATAACTCTTGACAAAGAACTCGATATATCACTGTATCACCATGACGTAAACAACATTTATTTACGTGTCAAGAATATTAGTTTAAATTGTTCCAACATACGTGTTTCCTTGTGTTGGATGTTCATAATGAAAGCTTAGCAAAGTGTGGGCTTCGTGAGAATGGCACGAGGTTTAATATTACGGATTTTTATGGCCAGAGTGTCACGCATGGCTTGAAATTAATGTGATTATTTTCAGAGAATAACAGTCCATAATCATGAAAGTGAAAGCGTGCGTTTGTGTTCATCTCGTAAGAACAGGAGGTTGAAATGAAATTGTCTAATAAAAAAGAATTAAATTCTCACTTGATGTGACAACTTAATGGGAATTAAGGTTCATGTGGTTGGCGCGTAAATTCAAGACGGGAGATTTTAACGTCTACCTTGTGGCGGAGTTAATCTGAACGTCCAGTTCTTGGGAAAACAAGAGAGAAAATGATTTAATTTTTGCTGGGCAAATCTTTATATAGAGGTGTTCTCGAATGTTCGAGCCAGTTTGCGGTGTGTCTACGTAACATAGTTCCGTTGTTTTATGTGTGGTCACATCACGACGTTGTGTGTTTGCGCGTTCTTCATAAGCGTGGTCGTTGAAAACCGTGATCAATATGCCGGGGATTTGTTCCGGTCGCTACAAGTTTACCCAGTGATTGTTACCAGCGAGCCTTCAAATCAGAACGTTTAATAAATTAGTAGCTATCTCGTACTATAATAAAAAGAACACGAACACACACACACACACACACACACACACACATACATACACACACGCACACCTTTCTTCCCGTTTGTTTTGTTTAAAATACTGTCTATTTTTTTTTATTAATATTTGATCGTCTCTGAAAAGTAGCCAAAACAATTTTTTTGTTACGGGTTGTGAAACGTATACAAGACGGTAAAAGAAAAATATAAACAAAAATTTGCGGATTGAGTCTTTCCTTTGATTAATGGAATGCAACCAACCAGTATGTGTGTCTGTATAAAATATATATATATATATATATATATATATATATATATATATATATATATATATATATATATATGGGAGAGATGCTAGTCTAGCGGCACTGATGAGTTGTGAAACAACGAAACAGGACTGTATGTCGATGACTACAAATATATATATATATATATATATATATATATATATATATATATATATAAACAGTGGAATTGTCTGTTTGTGTGTGTACATTTCCCTACCAAACTACTTTGTCAATTTTCAGTCTATAGACTCAAGATTTGGCATAAGGGCTATTGACATTTTGGGAAAATCATTTTAATCGGGTTTCGGCCAGAAATTTGACTGTCAAGGGGTCAAAGTTCAACGATTTGACCTTTGTAAACTCTACCAAACTCCTCCACCAATTTTTAGTCTAAACACTTGAAATTATAGATGTAAATCACTTGAACATAGATCAAACATTTTAATTTGATTTGAGCCCAAAACAATAAATGTTGAGGAGTCCAAATTAGAGTCAAAGTTAAAAAAGAATTTGACCTCTGCGGTCTCTACCAAATTACTCCGCCAATTTTGTGTCTAAACATTTGAAATTTTACATAAAGTGTATTCAGACATATGTCAAGTATTTTAATCGCTTTTTTTGGAGGGAGGGGCCGAACAGGGGTCAAAGTTCAAAAGATTTTACCATTGCTGTCTCTAGCAAATTATTCAGCCAATTGTGGGTCTAAACATTTGAAATTTTGCATAAAGGGTATTCAAACATGCAGCAAGCTTCTTAATCAGTTTTTGGGCAAAAATTTGTAAAAGGGGCCAAAGTTGAAAGAGTTGACCTTTGCAGACTCTACCAAACTCCTCCGCCAATTTTGGGTCTAAACACTTGAAATTTTAGATGTAGGTTACCTGGGTATGAGTCCGACTTTTAAATATATATACATATGCACATAAAGTTATGAACAGTCATAGGGCCCGAGCAAAGACGGGCTGAACTGCTAGTATATATATATAAAATAAAAAAGGTCAATACATTGTAGAATTAAATTTACAATATTTTATTGAAGACAAGGAATACGTTATGTATTATAAATCATATTTTATTGTTATTAATTATGAATGAAAAACAAAGAATTGTCAGTTTGAACAACATTTGTCTTTTTAACCCTCTTGAGTGTCATCCTCCTTTTATTATATTTCAATATTTTCTTTTGAAACGTTTCCTCATCACTGAAATATCCTGATGGAATCTATCGCCATGTTCATCGCTCACATTACTAAAATTCTTTTTAAAATTCTCGAAAGTTACAATTTTGCAAAAAAAAAAACAAAAAAAAACTGTATTTAATTCAACAAAAAAGTCAGAAATTGAATATCCATGCCATTGTGCATATAAAAATGGCCGCAAATATCCTGTATTTTTTTTTTAGTGTTGCACAATCTTATTTTTTACGGAGAAACACGTACAATATATATTGTTTTAGAATAAGGATGAATTTTGCTAGAATTTAAAATAAACAAATATGGATGTCAGTTTTGTTTATTTCTTACGAATATTAATCTGACAACAGTAATTATTTTTACAGAAGACGCAGACATTTTTTCTTACTAGCAGACGTTTATCATTTTGAAAGAAATATTAACAATAAATTATACAGATTTGGTTGGGAAATTTTCACGGAGTCCTGCAATACCTACTACTACTACTACTACTACTACTACTACTACTACTACTACTATTAAGAAAACTGGAACTGTAAAATTGTGAGTATCCCCATAAAAAAGGTGGCGGTATTAACTCGCTACACGCCAAACAGTCGTAAAGAATCAATGGGGATTGGAAAGACCGAAAAGGAGATGCACTAACCAGACCTCCACTGGATGAGTGCGAAAAGGATTGGGACAGTGAAGACCAATGGTCGTTGGTAAGGAAAAATCAATAGCAAATGGTTGTTTCGATAACGCAAATTAATTTGCAATGCTTATCGAAAGAAGTGGAGATAACTGGAAATCTGGGGATACTTGTAGTCACCAAGACTCCAGGGAAAACTTTGTTGATGGCCTGTATGAAAACTTCTTGTGGGTAATAATAATAAATAATCGATTGTGTGTTTGTATGTCCAGCGAAAAGTTATAAACTACAAAACAAGCTCCCCCCCCCTTATAAAAGTCGGTATATTTTTTTTATCGATGTTGCACTGTATGAATAATATCTAAAAGTATAAAAAAAATAATAATTCATTCTTCGGGCTTAACTGAGCTAGGTTTCAGGGGGGGGTGGTATTAGTATCATCATGTACTAAATTGAATAGAGAATATCCACGTATTCGTTGAGTAATCTATAATATAAATCTCACCGGTCTGTTTAAATGTATGTATGTATGTATGTATGCACGTGTGTCTAAAACTTTCGACAAAGGCGACGAATTTTTAGGAGATCGGTATTATTTTGAAGCTCAACGTCTCCGACGACAAATATCGAAAAATTGGCCCAAAACAATAATTCCGTCACTCTTAGCTGGGCACTTTTCTACAAAAAGGAGTCGATTTTTTGCTAGCCATCTTTGCAAGTCATCGTATCGGTTGGATTTGTTTTGCCTAATTTTAACGTTCCTAACTTCTAGTCGCGTCATGGAGTAGCGGTAAGACGTCAGATTTTCTTTCACTTTCTTTTCCGCCTTCGCGTCATGGGTTCATGGAAATGCATTCATCTGCCAAAGATCTAGCTAATTGTCATATTCTTTGAAACATTCATTTTAATTCATTCCCTATTAGTTTTTTCGTTTTTCTTATGGAATGATCATCTTTAGTTAACTATTACATATAATTATATTCATGCAGATATTCTACATGATTTATACTTGCGTAATATTTTCGTAAAAAGAATATAGTAAATATAAACATCTTTCTATATATATTTATGTATGCGTACATATATTAGTTTTTAAAAAATTGGTGACGAAACTCCTGTCAGTTTTTAGTCTACATACATGAAACTTAATATATAGGGCATTCGAACCCATGCAAAACTTTATATTTGATTTTTAGCCGGGGAAATCAGTGCAAAAGTATAAAAATTGAAAAATGGAATTTGCTAAGTGAAGATCGACTGATACATTACAATTATGCATGCGTGATGTAATAGCCATTGGTTCATGTTTTAATTTTTAGCGATGCAAAACAACAGCTCAGTCATTAACGTCCAAGAGAAAAGTAAATCGTTAGCTTAACGTTTTGGTTTCGATTCTAGGTGGTGGCGCACGAGTCATTTTTTTTTAACTTTTTAAATCATTGCTATGTATTGGGTCTAATATAATATAATAATAAAGACAAAATCTGTATTGATCAAAATATCATATTTAAGCGTATTTTACGACCGAGCAAGTACTCTTTCCATGTAAATAAGAAGAATATTAAATCAATAAAAATGAGATTAAGATAAGCCTGTACACAAAGTTAAGAAATGGATGTGAGAAATTAAGCCTATGGTTAATTCTTTTAGAAATCGTAATATTAAATATGCCAGTAAAAGAATGATAAACGATAATTAAAAATATATTGTTAAAAAATAGGTTAGGTTAAAAAATAGGTTAAGTTAAAAAAAAATAGGTTAGGAGAGGATTCTTTTGTTTGCAGAAGTGTGTTTTAGACAAACATGCATAGCCACGTGAAATTAGTCACGTTTGAAAAACAGGTACTGGTCGCGGTAAGAGTTCCCTGCCGAACACCCTCCAAAAACAACGATGTCTCCCGTTTCTCGCGCAGCCGCAAAGGACATGTTTTAGTTGCCATAGTAACAACACTTTTTATCGACATTGTTTTACTGTTTAAAGACAGTACTACACATTTATTAATAATATCTCACTTTTAATCACTTTTATCGACATTTTAAAACTTTTTTTTTTACTCTTTTTAAATGACAACGTTAATGTTTATGAATATTGAAATAAAACATTATGTTTATGAATATTGAAATAAAACATTACTACACATTTATTAATAATATCTTCTTTTTTTTTTTTTACTGTTTTACTGTTTGTGTCACTTTTATCGACTTTTTCTTTTATGAAACTTATCGGCGGTTCTTGAAATTTACTTACCACAAAACTTGTCGGCGGTTCTTGAAATTTACTTACCACAAAATGATGATAGAATAATAAATTTACTTACGTTTAATCAATGTTATTTTCTTTTTTAAATAGCATTTTCTTTTTAAATGACGACGTTTTTACTGTTTATGAATATTAAAAGAAAAATAATTACTAAACATTTATTAATAAGAAAATGGGTGCTAGTGCACTTATGATCCGCGCTATATTTTAAATCGTATTTATAAGCTTAAAGTTTAATGTTTTTTTATTCAATTGTAAGGTTTAAGTAGAGAATAGGTACAAAACACCCTCCCCGTGTTAAGAATGGCTTTTTAAATAATAACATTAAACTTTAAGCTTATAAATATGATACGGATCATAAGTGCACTAGCACCCATTTTCTTATTAATAAATGTTTAGTAATTATTTTTCTTTTAATATTCATAAACAGTAAAAACGTCGTCATTTAAAAAGAAAATGCTATTTAAAAAAGAAAATAACATTGATTAAACGTAAGTAAATTTATTATTCTATCATCATTTTGTGGTAAGTAAATTTCAAGAACCGCCGACAAGTTTTGTGGTAAGTAAATTTCAAGAACCGCCGATAAGTTTCATAAAAGAAAAAGTCGATAAAAGTGACACAAACAGTAAAACAGTAAAAAAAAAAAGATATTATTAATAAATGTGTAGTAATGTTTTATTTCAATATTCATAAACATAATGTTTTATTTCAATATTCATAAACATTAACGTTGTCATTTAAAAAGAGTAAAAAAGTTTTAAAAAGTCGATAAAAGTGATTAAAAGTGAGATATTATTAATAAATGTGTAGTACTGTCTATAAACACTAAAACAATGTCGATAAAAAGTGTTGTTACTATGGCAACTAAAACATGTCCTTTGCGGCTGCGCGAGAAACGGGAGACATCGTTGTTTTTGGAGGGTGTTCGGCAGGGAACTCTTACCGCGACCAGTACCGAAAAACACACTTCTGACGTCATAGACAAAGGATATTTCTCCATATTATGGGTTCGAATTTCAGTCAGTTAGAGAGAGAGAGAGTTGAGTGTCAGTCAGTTGGCAGTCAGTGGTCAGTAATCCCCTGGAAGTGAAAGGGTAGAAGATTAACCATGTAGATACAAGTAAATTCCTGACGTCATTCGACCGGTCGATCTGATAAATAAAGAAGTCACATCATGTTTTGTACGTGTTGTCTCGTGTCGTCATTCAGTTACAACAGAAAATGTAATTGTTATTATCATTATCTGTAATGAACATTGTGTAACCCTTCGAGTATTATGCATCTCCCATCCTCTGTGTTAAAAACTTGTATACATCTCCAGTCAGTATATATATGAAGTCCCAAGCATCTCAGAACTGTAATATATATGTCTTCTCTCCCTCTCATCACTATCGTTATGTCTGTAGATGAGTCCCGTTATATAAGGCCCCAATATAAACTCCGCGTGATCTCCCTTAATATGTACACCTATGCAACATACCCATTTTTGATGCTGTGACCAGGATCCCACGTATGCCATGGAAACGACTAAAGGTCCTTAGCTAGACGAAATACACAAATACACACAATGGAAAAAAAAGTAAAGCAGACACTCTTACACGAAAAACTAGTATATACATAATATTGAGACCATACAGCAAACAGTAATGCTGAAAGCAGCCAAGAAGTCTCGAATGCGAAAACTAACTCACATCAGCTGTAAACACTAATCGCCCACATAGGAACCGCAACAGAAGTAATACCTAGAAATTTTAAGTTATCTACGCCCCTTTGTAAAAATAGTAGTATCGACATAATTGGCACTACATAAAATAGTCATGAGTGATCAAGGAGGATGGAAAGAACAAGGAGAGAAAACACTAAAAGTTCTTATCAGACTTCCACTATATCGGTGCAAAAAGGACTAGGCCCTTCGAGAGGGTTGTTGCGACCCAAATTCCAGCGAAGGCCGATGGTCGTTGCCAGCGAGAAATCAATGACAAGCGGGCGTTGCGATTTGAAAATCAGACATGACTGCGATTCAAGTGTCCTGGTCAGCCTAGGCAATATGATATTGATTTTTTTTTCCAATCTGATAAATTTAATAATCACTTAGTTAACAGTAGAAAATGAAATCCCGAGATTTGCGGTGATTTATGCTGGTTTAGTTTTATTTCGGTTTGTTCTTTTGTTTTATGGCGTATCACACCTTTTTTGGTTATTTAATATCGACTGCAATAATTTTGAAAAAAAATCTATAATTATAGTTATTTATATCTTGAAATATTTATTCATGGTGTTTAGTTTGGTTGTTTTGTAGAGAAAATGTGTTATTTTTGTTTTTGGCATTGCAGAACATGATTGAGTTCTGCAAAATGGAAAGAGAAATACAATAAATCCAATGTTTAGTGGATTTTAGGTTAAGAAGCCGATATCTTTAGACAGCCTGATCTGTTAACACCAAATATTCTGTTTTTGGATTGGCTTATAATATAACTCCTCTGTAACTGACAAGTCTAAAGCATTTTTGGTCCCATATTTTATTTAAATTTATGAAATTAAAATATTAATAAAAGTTATATTTTCTGCATAATTGGTGACATTTATTGTATGTGTTTCCATCAGTATTTCATTTTATTTTTTTTTAAGCCATTATCGAGACTCCACTATTGCGCTAATGAGACAGCCATTTTTTTTTCATTCTAATGTTTTCACAGAGACAATGAACAAAGATTTTTCCTTGAGAACAACCTGTGGTGTTTCCTGGAGCTTTGTACTATTTTTCATTCTTATGCAAAAAGAAAAACACTTTAAAATAAGTTAAAACAGAAAAATAACTCATTCACATAGGTAGAAGTGTAACGTAGCTTACCTTTGGTAACAGTTATTTGTTGTGTATTTTTTTCACTACCTTTTTCTGATTTTGTTGGCTTTTATTAAATATCTGAAATTATTGGCTCTGGCAGAGTCTTGAAACCGGTACAGTGATTTCATTCTTCGTGTCCGGAACCCTTTCGTTCTACACAAATCCCCATCGTATTAGTAATCACATAAAAAGTACGCCGAAAATAAATAGACGTCAAATGCCAAGAGACTTTATTCCACCTGTTTGTTTTTATGAACATAACTCCTCACAAATCTTTCTCGTGAAAAGTTCACTTTAAAATGTGGACAGTTTGAAGATACGTCGACAACAGCTGGGCAGACGATACTCATAAAAAAAATTCCAACTACAAATTGACCAAGGGGGAAAATGATAAAAAAATATTTTAAAACCTTAACTGATAAGAGAAAGGTCAATAACCCCCTGAACCGCCACCCACAAAATCATATGGGTGGACACATCCGGCATTTTTGTTGTTGTTGTTATTGTTTTTTGTTTTTTTTTACACACAAAATTTGGCAATTTATAAATAGTTTGTCGATCAACAGAAACTCATGATCCAAAATACGTTGAAATACGATTTTGAAAAATGTTCACTAAATGGTCAAATATTATATTAATATTTTTAGATAAAAATTGACAAGTTATATTACTTGAATAAATTAAACTATTGCTCTCATATTATGCGTTATTGTTACAAAGTGTTGACCGATGTCACTTCCGACCTTCTTCGGAGAAAACTTGGTCAATTTTTAGATGCTTTTATAACTAAACATAAATTGTTCATTTATGTCCGTAGCTGTTGTTGATATTATCGATTATTATTTTTTGATTATTATAATTTATTAATTATTATTTATTAACTGTTATTTGTAACTTGTTATTAATAATTATTATTTAGTAATCATTAATTAGTAACTGTTATTAATTATTATTATTAATTAATTATCATTTATAATTTGTTGTTAATCATTGTAATTTATTAATTATTATTTAGTATTATATATATATAGTACTAAATAATAATTAATAAATTACAATGATTAATAACAAATTATAAATGATAATTAATAATATATATATATATATATATATATATATATATATATAATGGTTGTATAGATTGGTTTCCTAGATATAAATCCAATGAAACTCGCGTGATTATTAAAGAGTGCTCAATACAGGACAGAGCTGGTATTTAGTCTGTTTATTATACAAACATATTTCAGTGGAATCCTAATTCAAGAAGACCACTTTACTTCCACCGTCTTCTCTCAACTCCTGCTCCCTTCCTTTACCACACCTCAGTCCAAAACCTATACTGCTCATATTCACAAAGTATACACCCCACGTTCATCCAAAGTGGAAACCACACCCGAATACTTTAAAAACAAAACGAATCTAACCTTCACTCTCTTTTCAATATCGCTCCTTTTTTTTTTTTTTTTTTTTGGTCGAATGCGGTGGTCTCGTAGAATTAGGATTCCGCTGAAACATGTATGAACATATGCATTTTCTATAGTTTTTATTATTATTACTACTATTTATATTATTATCTATTATTAGTCCTTTTGTTCCCAATTCCAATATCTGGTTTCCTGTGAGTTATTTTTCGATCACATCGAACCATGAAATCCCAGAGAATCTTAATGTCCTCATTTTCCATTATTGTTTATGTTGGAGCCACGTGTCCGTCACTTGGATTTCAAACTCTTTGACACAAACGTAAATGCAGATTTGCGCATTTTTTGTCATGGCGACGATTGTACGCTTTTTGAGCAGTTATTATCATTTTTTTATCGCCATATTAAAAGATATCGAACATCATCCCTCTGATTCCAATCTCTCCCATTCGATTTTCAAAGTTTTTCGGTATTGTTCCCAGTGCTCTTATTATTAGTGGTTTTATCTTGACTTTTTTCATCTTCCATATTCTTTTGCGCTCTCTGACCTGTTCAGTGTATTTGTCCCGCTTCTCGATCTCTTTAATCTTCACTCTGTGGTTGCTGAAACGGCAAAATCTATAATCTGGAAGAACTTTTCCTTATTTACTAGTATGACATCCGGTCTGCTTGCTTAGATGGATTTATCCGTTTGTATATCCATGTCCCATAGGATTTTGTGACTTTTATTTTCAAGTACGGCTTTCAGTTTGTACCATTTGTCTGGGTGTTCAAGATTCAGTTGTCTGCATAATTCCTGGTGTACTGCCTTCCCCAATTGATCCTGTATATTCTTATATTCCTTTTTGGCTATTGCTGCATTCGCTTATTATACGGTTTATTGTTTTGTCTCTTTGTACACATAGTCTGCATTTGCGGTTTTCTTGTGTCTTGTCGATCTTTGCTTTGATGTGATTGGTTCTAATCGCGTTATCTTGTGCAGCTTTTATTAGGGGTTCCGTTTCTCTGTTTACGTGTCCTTTTTGCTGCCATGCCCAAGTATTTGCTATTATTGCCTCACAAGGAGCTTTCACACAGGTCTTCAGAGATCTTTCACTGAAAACAGCCTCTAGTGTTCCCTGGAAGCTGAGTGACAACAAGTCTCCCCAGGTTTCCATTACTCTCCACCTCTTTCGATAATATTTGCAAATAAATTTGCATTATCGCAACAGCTGCTTGCCGTTGATTTCTTGTTGGCAGCAGTTATTGGTCTTTGCTGGGATTTGAGTGGCAATAAGGTCCCAGTTCTCTTCGCACTTATTCGGCTGAGGTCTGGTCAGTTCATCGGTCTTTCCTTCCTCCTTGTCTCTACTTGGTTCTTCTTCTTCTTCTTCTTCTTCTTCTTATTATTATTATTATTATTACTATTACTATTACTATTATTATTATTACTATTACTATTATTATTATTATTACTATTACTATTATTATTATTATTATTATTATTACTATTATTATTATTATTATTATTACTATTATTATTATTATTATTACTATTACTATTATTATTATTATTATTATTACTATTATTATTATTATTATTATTATTACTATTACAACCATAATAAAAGATATCAATCACTCTATTTTCATTATAAAACAAATAATATAGACGGTTTCCATTTTTACAGAATGTCTTTGCACTAGCAAACATTGCCATAAAGATGCAACTGATTTCTGACTTGGTGCCTCATAATTAAATCTTCGAAATCTTTTTGGCTTTTTTTTTTACACAGTGGTCACCACTTATCAAGGCCCGGAAGCCACTCAGGGATAAAGGTTATTGCAAGTACATTACGTTAGTGTTGATATTTGATGAAGTGTTTACTTAAGGGGGCGGTTCATTAGGAATTTGTTAACATTAGACTTGAAGACATCCAAGTTGTAGTCCGGTGGGAAGCAGGGAGACGGAACAGAGTTCCACAGGCGTGCAGTTCTAAGAAAGAAGCTTTGTTCATGGAATCCGCGTTTTGATTTAGGCACAGATATAGAGTGGGGGAAATTTTTCACAGTGGATTCAGCTAGACGGGTGTTTTTTTGTGAAAGATTGGCGAGGGGGGGGGCCTTGAAACCAGATGGAATGAATTATAATTCTCTGAAAATGTGTTAATTTAAAGAACGAATAAAAATGACACGAAACCTGCTCTCCCCTTAATAAATAAGGTCATCTCCTTGTGTGCGCAGATGCACACAAGCTAACACACACACACACACACACACATGTGTGTGTATATATTCATACGTATGTAAGCACAATGTATGCATATATATATATATATATTATATGAGCAAGAAATAAGGATTTAATAGGGCAATGTCCTTGTGCGAGTAGATCTACACGCAAACATTTCTAATAAAATACGTATAAGATACGTTTGGAAACTAAATTACAACGAAATATTAGGAAAATCAAACAAATATTTGTTTAAAATTAATATTTCTGAGCTATACTCCATCCGCAGAATTTTATGCATTTTTTCTTTAATAACATGCGGACTCTTTACTAGCTGATTTTTTTCTTCAACTTTGCATCACGGCGAGAAACGGAGGAAACAATGGAGTAAGGGAATAAAGTGAGTCACAAAAACTTCCAACTGTCTGCCTACCATACATACAAGGCGTCTCCGAAAGAATTCAAAAGATATGTGCCCCTTACAACATCAGAGCGGTATTTAAAAGTGAGTCAACTCTAACAAGACACCTAGTCAAAATAAAGACATCAATAGAGGAGAACCAGACCAAAAACTGTATACATTCCATCGCATCGTGAACACTGCCGATGTTTTGGTGCTTTTGCGCAGACTTTCGTGACGTTTTCTCATCACATTTCAATTTGCGGCCGATTTCTCGATTTTATCCAATCGAGAAATCGGCCGATCCAGAAAGGTGGAGATTAATGAGCTCCTGAAGATCACTAAGAGAAAGTCGTGGCATATTCACTAAATGTTATGTTGTATAACCTGGAACAACAACAATTACGATTAGAAATGCTTTGCTGCTTGTTGGTGGATATTTTAAACTGATTTAGGGGCAATAAATTAAGCTGGTTTTAAGCAAATTTTTTTGCTGCGATCTTTCTTTTTGTCTCCTCAATTTGAAGTTATTTTTCTAAATTGACGTGAACGCTAGAATATTTCAATTAAAAGTCAAATATGAACAGGTAAAATTATAGAGGAATAAAAGGCGAATCAAATGAGGTATAGGTTGTTTAAACAGTTAAATTTAGTTTAAGTTTGGTAGTTTTTGGGGAGCGGCGTTTGTATTGTTTTTTAAATATAATTATCCACTGACACGTGTTTTGTCATCTACGACTCATCAGAGTGACTGAATCTAGCGAGATTCGAAATCGGGACCCCATTGAAGGAAGCCTAAACCTCTACCACTGTGCTATAAAAAGTATCGCGAACAATAAACAAATAACATCTATATAAAAATATAGCATCTATATAAAAAAAATCGCTATGTGGCACAGTGGTAGAGGTTTAGGCTTCCTTCTATGGGGTCCCGATTTCGAATCTCGCTAGATTCATCCACTCTGACGAGTCGTAGATGACGAAACACGTGTCAGATAATTATATTTAAAAAAAATATATATGCCGCTCCCCATTTGGGAGTACCAAATTGATAAAAGGGAAAATTATTCCCAACTCGCATTTAGGTAAAAATGCACTTATGTATAAATAACATGCATAGATATTCATATTAACCCCCCCCCTTTTTAATTTATTTAAAAAGAAAATACAACTTTGTTATATATGGGTCGTGAAATTGCATTTATCTACAAAAGATCTAACTAATTTGCATATTCTTTTAAACATTCATTTTAATTAATTCTCTATTAGTTTTTTTTCGGTTTTCTTATGTGATGATCATATTTAGTTAACTATTACGTGTAATTATATTCATGCAGATATTCTACATGATTTATTCTTGCATAATATTTGCGTAAAATGGTTATAGTAAACACAAAACTCTTTCTACATATATTTATGTATACGCATATATATATTTGTTTAAAAAATTTTGCCCCCCCCCAACTCCTCTGGGACATATCGCGATGCACCGGGAAAAAGCTCCACATGCCTCCCCACAGTGACATTCAAAATACATTGTAGTCTACATTGCACTGTAGAGAACCTACTGTTGATTTTATATAATTATTTTTATATAATAGCTTGAATTAAAGTTGTTGTTTTTTTTACACAGTGATCACCACTTATCAAGGCCCGGAAGCCACTCAGGGATAAGGGTTATTGCAAGTACATTACGTTAGTGTGGAGATTTGATGAAGTGTTTACTTAAAGGGGCGGTTCATTTGGAATTTAGGAAGTTTAAAATCAAAAGTCAAGTACCATACTTCCATTGAGATCCAAGCAGAAACATTAATTTCAAATGCGCCCCTGTTATATCAAAGAGCCTACTGTTAACACCACCCATTGTTGTCAGTGGGTGTTTTGCTTGTGTAATGACTTATGTAGGAACTCCTAACGAGCACATCAGAAAACAAGGCCGATAGCCATTAGTTGCGTGCTCTCGTGCAATGAATGAATGCGTGAATGTAGGATTGACATGAAATTCTTAAAGATAAACTAAAATGACCGAAAAATGGGCTGAAATGGCTTAAATTAATAAAAAATAAATGACTTAGAATGATTTTAATGAACTTAAGGATGAATTGAATGACCTTAACAATGACTTGAATGCTTAAAAAATAACTGGAATCCTTCAAAAACAACTTGAATGATCTGGAGAATGACTTGAATGGCTTTGAGACTGACTGGTTGTAAAGTGGGTGATCATTTTACATTAAATTAATACAGAAAAGTGATCCCTCACTTTATATCACAAAGTTACAAACATAAGTACAGCATGTAGTAAGATCAGATACTACACTTTGATCTTGACCAAAGAGCCAAAAAAAGGGTATTTATTTGCTCCCCCACTGAGCAAATTAGGCACGAGACCGATTTTTAATGTGAGGAGTGAAGGGGAAATGGGGACCAACTCCCCGGGGAGTAGGGGAGCTGGATAGTGACAATTGGTATGAAGGGTTGCTCCTACATTGACCGAGGTCTTATATGTGGGGTTGCCCCCACATATGGTCTTTGCTTGCAGTATCTGCCGGAACAGATGGTATTTATTTGCTCCCCCACCGAGCAAATTAGGCACAAGGCCGTTTTTAATGTGAGGTAAAAACCAGCTCCCCTAAAAGTAGGCAAAAAGGGGGCACTCTGGTTACCAAAAATAATAATTGTCCCAGTATAGAGGGTTTCCCCTCCATTGACTGGTACAAATTATCTTAAGTGCAGCATCTGCCGGAACAGATGGTGTTTATTTGCTCCCCCACTGAGCAAATTAGGCACAAGGCCGATTTTTTATGTGAGGAGTGAAGGGGAAATGGGGACCAACTCCCCGGGGAGTAGGGGAGCTGGATAGTGACAATTGGTATGAAGGGTTGCTCCTACATTGACCGAGGTCTTATATGTGGGATTGCCCCCACATATGGTTCTTGCTTACAGTATCTGCCGGAACAAGAAAAGCTTAAAAAGCTAAGAACAGCATCTATTGACAACAGACCTTTGATCTTAACCAAAAAGGCCAAGCACAAAAGTGTTACGGACAGACGGACCGACGGACCGACTTATAAAGTCGCTTGCACGCGACTAAAAATGGTTTTGATTAAAACAATTTTGTGAAAAAAAAAAAAAGAAAGAACAGTCAGAATCTGAAAAGAACGCGGAAGAAATCGTTCGTTTCCCCTTTTTTTCATGTAATTTAATGAGTTTAACGGTTGAGGCGGGAAATAAAGAAAAGATTAATGTGGATTTGGATGTTACGTTTGGAATTACAAAAAATGTGGTCATAAGAGTTTAATGTTTTGTTTTACCCCCCCCCCCCTTTTTAATCTCTCTACCCGTCTTCATCGGCTGTGCTCTCTTGCTCTCTTCTATTTTTCTTTTCCTCTTCTTCTCAATCGCTTTATCTCTCCATCACGCTGTCTTAGTCACTTTCCCTCTCTATCTCTCACTTTCCCTCTCTATCTCTCACTTTCCATCTCTATCTCTCACTTTCCATCTCTATCTCTCACTTTCCATCTCTGCCGCTTAGTTCCCCTCTCTTCTTTCCTCTGTTTCTCCCTTTCTCTCTCTCTCCCTCACACTTTCTCTCTCATTTTCTCTCACTTTCTCTCTCTCTCTCACTTTCTCTCTTTCTCACTTTCTTGCTTTCACTCTCTCTTACTCGCTTTCCTTTTTCTCTTTCTTTCACTTCCATTATCTCTTTCTCGTTTCCCCTTGTCCCCCCCTTCTCTCTCTCGCTTCTCCCCTCTCTCACTTCTCTCTTTCTTCCCCTCTATTTGTCTCTCTTCTCTCCTCCTTTCCCCCCTCTCTCTCATTCGCTACCCCCTCTCTCTCATTCGCTACCCCCTCTCTCTCGGTCTTTCGCTTCCCCCCTCTCTCTCTCTCTTTCTCGCTTTTCTCTCTCTCTCTCTCTCCCTCCTCTCTCGCGTTTCTTTCTCACTCTTTTTTCTTTTCTCTCGTTTTTCCTTCTTTCTCTCACTTTCCCCCCTCTCACATACCCCCCTCTCTCTCTCTCTCACATTAATTCTCTTATTCACTTTCCGTCTTTGTCGCTCACTTCCTCTCTTCCACTTTTTTCCTCTATTCCTTTTTACCTTTCTCTTTCTCTTCCGATTTCTCATTTGCTTTCTCCTTTTCTCTCTCGCTCTCTCTCTCTCTCTCTCTCTCTTTTCGCTTTCTTTTTCTCTTTCTCACTTTCTGTCTTTTTTTACTTTCTCTCACTTCGTTTCTCTCTCTCTACTTCACTTGTCTCTCTCAATCATTTCTCTCACGTACGGTTTCAAGAGTTTCTCTACTTTATCAATAAATTTCATTACAAGTTAAAACTTTTTAAGGTCAGTTCTTAACTATTAATTATTCGATATTAAATCCCCGCTACCCACCAAAAAGCAGCAATAAAGTCAACCAATCAAAATCAGCAATAAAGTCAACCAATCAAAATACACCGCTCGTTTCAACAAATTTCTGTTTCAGTCAATCGGAGTTGAGACGAGCCGAACGATTGGCTCCGCCACGCGGGACTTCTTCAAACAATTTAACCTATTAATGACTCTATGAGCTCTTATCCGTCGCTATTCTTCAAATAAATTACTTGGGCCTTCTCTTAGCATGCCAAGCGTGTAGGAAAGCCGATAAAACTTCCTAATATTTGAAAAAAAAAATGACATTTTCCAGAATAGCCAATAAAGCAAAATATGAGTGAAAAAAATACAACAAATGAATGTTACCAAAGGCAGGCTAAATTGCTTTTGTATCTAGCTGGATGATTTATGTGTTTAAAGTGTTTTTGTACATAAAAATTATGGTAGTGCAAGACTTGTCGAGTTAGAACGAAAAACATAGTGGTCTAATTACAAACATAGTCGAGCCTCAACAATCGAAAATTAAACAAAACACATCCAATAAATGTCATCAATCGTGCGAAAATGTAATGTTCTACCAATATTTTATTTAATTCTCGATTTTCGAGCGATTATCGAAGCTCAACTATGACTTTCATAAGACCGTAATTTTATTTTCCGTTTTAACACTATTTTCATTTTTAAGTCAATAAAACACTTTAAAATAAGTTAAAACACAAAAATCTTATCCAGGTTGGCATAAGATTAACTTAGCGTTGGTAACATTTATTTGTTATGTTTTTTTTTTTTTACCATTTTCTTACTTTCTTTTTTTTTGTTGACTATTCTGAAAAATTCCACCCACGACTCAAAGTCATGGCATTTAGAATGATGCAGCAAGTAAACATTCATCGCCAACTTTCTTTTACGCACCTTCACCCTTAATACTTAATAAGACATATCTCCACTTTGACGTAAGGGGTTACTAATGTGAACCATGCCTAGGAAAGATTAACAAGATGTTGGTTTATTTTAAATTATAACTTTCGTATATCAGTGCAATCAGGGAAGCAAGTAGCAGGAAGGGAATTCCAAAGTTTAGCTGTTCAAGCGAAGGAACTATTAGAGTAGAAAGCTTTCTTGCATTTAGGGGCCTCAACAGTGAAGGGGTGTGACTTTGTTGCTAAGCGGGTGTGTTAGGGATATATACGTCGAGGTGGCACAAGTGCATTGAGTATATTCCATTAAAATACTTGTAAAACAGACACAGAGAATACAACATTGCGGCGATGGGATTTTCTTTGCAGCAGCCTTTGCAATGTCCTCAATGTATTTGTTCCAGTTCATATTTTCTGAGAATGTTAAGCCGAGGCGTTTGAAGGAAAAATTCTCAGGAAGAATGTTATCTGTTATGGGTCTCGATGGTTGGAGAGGCTTCTTGTAATTGTTAAAGGAGAGCAGTGTAGTCTTAGTAGCATTAAATGTTACCATCCATTTACGACCCATTCAACTACAGTCTGGAGGTCATTTTCGAAAGATTCAGCCATTGTCTTGGTTGTGTTTCATAGTCGGAAGTGTATATAACAGGTGTACATAACGGTTTACTTGTATATATCAACGTTTATGTGTCTATTGATTGTGTACAACGTGTATATATTCATGAGTGCATCCATGATCGTCTAGTGTTCTCGTGTTTTTGTACGTGTCGATATATACACGGATACAGTCCAACAACAAACATAACATTTACAACAAAAACGGATGGATAACAGTTCTCTGGTTAATCGGAGAAACAAACCCGGTTCATCCGGGTTGTATTTCAGTAACTTTATTATAGACGTTTCCCCATTGGAAAGTTGCACGTTGGTCCTACGTTTCTAATATTTGATAGGCATTGGACCACCCTCGTTCCCCCAGGTGCTGCGAACCATTACGACCAGTCGGCTACTCAACTTTAACTCCTCTCTCCAATGATGACCCAACACGACCAACTAAAAACTATACGTCTCAACACTATCTTCCTATCATGGCGTCATAAATGCACGTAGCACTCAAATCATCACCTGATGTTTTTACATACTTTATAATGTTTATCTACGTTTCTAAATTTGTCAACTAAAAATTCCTTAGTTTAATAACATTCACATCTACTGTAAATAAATATTCTATTCTAAAAGTTGACATTCTGTTTAAACTACAGAAATAATAATAATAATAATAATAATAATGATAATAATAATAATAATAATTCTGATTTCGTTTATCAGCATTTCCCTGAAAAGAGATGGGATTCATTTCCAGAGAATTTCCCTCAATCCCGGCTCCAAACCAGGAGCTTCAAAGATCAATGGGATTCCTAAGGATGTTGGTAGTACCTACAATTGCAGAGGTCTGAAGGTGCCTAAAACATCGTGGATTCGTAGTTTTTTTTTTTTTAATTGTCCTCCCAGACGACATGATACTACTCCTAGTGTAACAACTACGACCGGGATTATTTGTGTTTTAACCCCGTGTATACGCCATATCTCCAAGGCCAATGTAGCATAATTGCTCCACCTCGTTCTCCTCTCTCACATTCCTCTCCCAGTCTACAGTCTGCCAGTTTTTTGAGACCTTGTCAATGACAACGAAATCCGGACGATTATGTTCCAATTGCTTGGCCGTTATGACACTTTTGTCCCACCATACCTCTACATTGCCATCCTCACTTGTTCTCACTTCATCAGGCACCTCCTCAAACCACTTTCTTGCACACTTCACTCCAACCTTCTTACGAACCTCCCAATATATCTGGAGTCCTATGCGGTCTTTTGCGGTACTCTCTTTGGGCCAATCCATTACACCCTGCTACAAGGTGCGCAATTGACTCTGAGGTCTTACCACAAATCCGGCAGTCTGCGGCAACTTCCTCTCCTAGAACCACTTTTTTGAACAATCGTATTAATCACTAATTATTAAAACGTAGTATCTGCCCTAATACTATAATTACTACTACTGCTACTACTACTACTACTACTACTACTACTACTACTAATAATAATAATAATAATAATATGGAATCATTAAAACTGAAACTGTATAAATGTAAGGGAATCTACCCCCGCGCATCCCTACACCTCCCTTTTTGTGTGTGGCTGGGTGTCACAATAAACAGGTGGCACACCAAATAAGTGAGGAGGGTCGAAGAGGATGGAAAGGCCGAGAAGATAAAGCACTAGCCAGACCTCGGCTGAACGAGTGCAAAGAGGACTAGGACCTTGGGGAGGCTTATTGCCACCCAAATTCCAGTGAATACCAATGGTCACTGCCAACGAAAAATCAATCGTAAGCGGATGTTGCTATAACGCAAATTCTTTTGCAAAGGTTATCGAAAGAAGTGGAGAGTACTGAAAATCTGGGAAGACATGTTACTCAGACTCCAGAGAACACCATGTTATTCTCAAAGAGAAATTTTTTATGATAGCCTGTGTGACTAATCCTAGTGAGTAAATAATAATAATAATCGATTAGTTTACTCTCCGGCATTGTTCTGAAAGCAGTAATATAACACTTGTAGTTAGATAAGTATTTTTTGTGAAAGTTTGGCAGAAGGACTGTAGATTGAAGCTCAGAAAAGCATTTTCCATGAAAATAACGATAGAGCAGATAGATGCTCGAAACGTCTCTTTTGTGGCAAAGGTTGCAGGGACGAGAAAAAGACATCCCCTACTAGATTTCGAAGCAGGTTTTGAACTCAAATTAGGATAGGACGCTCATAGCAGGTCCTGCACATGAGAAAACGTAGTATCTGCCCTAATACTATAATTCAGTTGTTCTGCCTTTGGTCAATGGAAGATAAATCCTAGATCGAGGCAATTGTTATTTATTTATTTTTTCCTAAATCCAGAGTGTTCTTTATTTGGGAGCTGGCTTTTCTCCATATAGGTCTTGTATCAGTGATCTCACGAGGGGGCAAGTAAATTAGGATACCATTATGTTGCATCTCAGCGTCTTTCAAGTAATTCGTGCATTCGGGGAGACTGAACTAAGCGCCCCACTTATAATTGGTATAACCTTTGTTTTCCTGCCTACGAGTTTGGTTAATTGTACACAGTTCAGAATAATTGTGCATTTTATGAACCCAAAATAGAATTAGGTAGATTCTTATTGTTACCGGCTAGAGTTTTTCACACACACACACACACACACACACACACACACACACACACACACACACACTTCCTTTTCACTTATTTCCTCACAAGGGCAGAATCAGACATAAGGTCGGTTTTAATGCGAAGAAAATCTAGGGTAAATGTTGAAGTCGACGGTTTCAACAGAATGCGATAAAAATTGTGTATAAGCAAAAATAATATATTATTTTAATTCATTATTGAGATGAGTATTATTTATTAATTTATTTATTGCGGACTATTATCCTCATCTTCTTTAGTTGTTGTTTCACGGCGTTTCAGCCGACTATTCCTCTGGCCTTCGTCAGGTGGTACTTGTGAAGGGATAGGAACTCGGAATCTCCTAAACAATTACTGCCTTCCATAGTTGTTCACCACATTTTGGTTAAGTAAGTCTCTAGCCAACTTTACCACAATGATTAACACATTACCTTTTGAGTGTTGAAAGATGGCACAATGATTCATTATTCATTGGACCGGTCGAATGCTGATGACGTCAGGAATTCAAATTTGGGATCTACATGGTTAATCTTCTACCCTTCGCTGCCAACTGACTGACTCTCAACTCTCTCTCTCTCTCTCTCTCTCTCTCTCTCTCTCTCTCTCTCTCTGACTCCCGACTCTTCAACTCTCGTAACTAACTCTAGCTCCTATATTGAGAATTCCCCTTCGCTATGACGTCAGAAGTGTGTTTTCCAAACGTGACCAATTCACGTGGCTATGCACACGCTTTTTTTTTTACAAAAAAAATCTCCACATATGACTGTAACCTATTTTTTTTTTACCAATATATTTTTAATTTGTATTGTTCATTCTTTTTGGCTGACCTATTTAACATTCCGATTCCAACAGAATCAAAAATAAATTCTTTTTGCAATATTAACAATATCTAACTATTTCTAAATTCTAACATCGCAATTCTTAACTTTGCTTACAAGGTTCGAGTCTCGGCTCATCTTTATCTCATTTTCACTTATCTAATGTTCTTCTTTACATGGAAAGGGGGACAACTCTTTTCCTGTAACACAAGTAAAAGTTCATCAGAGCACATTCCATTAAAATACTTGTAAAACAGGCCCAGGGATGCAACAACGCGGCGATGAGGCAGGGTTTGGAGCTTAGTTGACAAATTGGGACCTATTAGATTGAAGGCTCTTTTTGGACCTCATTTTTAAAGAAATGATACCTCTTTTTAAAGAGAAATAATACTTCATTTTTAAAGAGAAATAATACCTCGTTTACAAAGAGAAATAATACCTCATTTTTAAAGAGAAATAATACCTCATTTTTGAAGAGAAATAATACCTCGTTTACAAAGAGAAATAATACCTCATTTTTAAAGAGAAATAATACCTCATTTTTAAAGAGAAATAATACCTCATTTTTGAAGAGAAATAATACCTCGTTTACAAAGAGAAATAATACCTCATTTTTAAAGAGAAATAATACCTCATTTTTAAAGAGAAATAATACCTGGTTTACAAAGAGAAATAATACTTCATTTTTGAAGAAAAATAATACTTCATTTTTAAAGAGAGATAACTATCGACTTCTCTTACGATTATAAGCTTTTTTTAATTTTTAACGACAAAGAACAAGTATACAAACAAGTCGAGGTAGCGGGGTACTCCTCCACGACTGAAAAATTTACTTTTACCATGACTAATGTTTGTGTAAAATTTCCAAAAAATTCAAGGGATGAGAATTGAAAAAATGCGGAAAAACGAAGGGACGAACAATTTTGAGGCAATTTTACCCCTATAAATGCCATAGGGAGGCGACCAGAGTTACGCCGGAAAATCCGTTCTTGCAAAAAAAAAAAAATTACATTCACCATGACTAATGTTTGTGTAAAATTTAAAAAAAAAATCAAAAGTGTGGTCATTAAGAAAAGTGAGAACAAACGAACGGACGAATTGGAGTGAATTCCCTAGGGACCCAAAAAGTAAGCAGAAACTGCCGGAAGACATTTTATTTGTCCAAATGAAAAATGGTCCAACTAATGCAATATCTTCTGTGATACTATCGACGTCCCCACCAAGTGTTAGGAATTGAAAAATAAAAATATGACAAAAAAAAAAAAAAAGAGAGGAACCAAGTTTATCAGCAGAACAATAGAGAAAAAGTTGTTCAATGCACACAGTAGTAGTATTGTGTGGGTTAGACCTCTATACCGCTATTTTTTTTTAGCCAGTTTGAGAAATTGTCTTCAGATAAATAGACTGTCGCATAACTTCCTTCCCGTCGAAGTGTAGAATCAGGCGGTTTGTATCCTGGGGGCTTCCTTGCACTTTGAGCAGATTGGGGAGTCTATTTGTCTCCATCTGTGTTTGTTTACTGCAGTCCTTCACTGTATTGTTTTGATCCGGTTTGCAGAGGACACCAGGGACTTACCAATCTAACACATTTTAAAAGATGCCCCACCTTCAGACTGAAGTCCCGAAAGCTCTTTAAAGGCTCAGAAATAAAAAAATTTCGATCCAGTTAAGACATGGAAAGAGGAATGGAGAAACAATACTTCCAAAGGAGGAGAAATCATTGAAGACCAAACTTTGTGCCTCCCAGGTTTTGCTACAAACAGTAGGAAGCAGTGGCACACAAAGGAAGTTGGATAGGATTGTTATTTAAGGCAATAACATGGGACAACGGACCGATCAATGGAGACGAATATGTTTAAAATTAGTTTACACGCAGTTTTAAGAGTTTTATGACAACGAAGAGAGCTTTTGGAAAATTTTGAGTTTGCAACGACAACAGTTGATAATTATAAACAGTCGAATGCAGGTCGTGGCATAGACCAGATTGAGATAGTTTTAAGAGATACGGGCCTGGAACTAGGAACATGCTTTTTCCACAAGTGCCGCCGGCATGGGGCTCTGCGATTACTCGGCAGATGGCAGCGATCAGACTGGCCAGATCATGTTTGTAGTGTTCTCGATGTATGACCAAATGAAGTAGTCGAGGTTAGGGTTCAGGTTGGAACGGAGGGGGGGGGACAGTGAGTGAAAGGTACAATGACGTGGCATTCCTTTTTAAGCCAAGCCTGGGTCTCTTTGGACTTATGGGCTAGTGCCGAGTTCTGCTACCACACACAAGGTCTGCCAGCAGCTATCTGATTGCACCAGGGTATCACCACATTCGTCAGCACATGCAGGTACACTTTGGTGTTGACTTTCAAGCCGAATTCGAGATGTGAGGTGGCATGATGTGGCTCTCACTTGAAACCACACCAAAGACCATACACGTAACCGGAAACTGTTTTCTTCATCCTGGGCAAGCCCCTGTTATTCATGGTAATCCAACGAGGCATTTTGAGGGTGCTGACAATGGTCCTGTCGTCATAACTTGGATCGGTAGAGAACATGAGTCGTATAGCGGCGCGTCTCTGATCTCGCTTGCTGAATATTGTGTTACTTTCAGACATGATAGAAATCTCCTATCATTTTTGGGATATGTACACAACTGACCAACTAGTAGATTGTCTGCAACAAAAAAGAAAAAGAAACTAGTTTTCATTAAACTGAAATGGAATCATGTCGTCTTTTCTTTGGCGACAATTTTATCGTTACACCCTGTACTTAATGTGCCGGCGCTTGTACTTTTTGTGTTTTGTTTTATTTAATTTTTTTTATACTTGTGAAACCTTGCGCACCCCCTCGGCAGTCAGCAATGTGAGAGGCAACAACACGTGTAGAAGAGAATATGGAAAAAAAGATAAGGACACACGACATTGGGGTTGTCGAGCGGGTTAGCACGAGTTATCACACTTATAGAAAATGTTTGGAAGTATTTAAAATCCTCCACCCCCCCCACCCCGGCTTCCATCGTGTACTTCCGGTCTGAATGCTAAATGTCTTGAACTGATTGTTCAAAATTGCAACACGAGATCCTGACAACCACTAATGTCACTTGCTTGTCTAGTTTGAGTTTCGGGTGCAGAAATAAAGAAATCTGACGAGAAAAGCATCTTTCCAATCTGGATCTTTTCGTTGGTGCCTCCATGTTAAATGAATTCCCCTTCTCCTGGCGCTTTCATGCTACACTTGTTCTTAATTGTACAGTGAGTAATAAAAAAAAAATAGGGAGTAGTTTACGAAGTGTTGATGTACTGCATCTGTATTTTAAATTAAGCCTGGTTTGGGTTTAGTCCTACCCACCCTTCAATATAAAGCGCGTTTTTTTTTTAAATTTTTATTATCTGATATCATTTAAGAATTAAGTATCCCAGAAAATTTACAGTCAACGATAGAGAGATCACGAAACTAGGAGGCGCGCATCCTTACATATATCCAGTTTGCGACCCGAATACACTTTTTTTATGCACAAGAACTCGAGTTTGTCCAGCTGGGCAAACTTGGGTTCTTGTATCGAAAAAATATCCAGTAAATAAAACGTTGTTTAGTAAATCGTTATTTTGCATTTTTTTTTTTTTTTTTTTTTTTGTTTGCATTTTCATACACCAAACATGGATATAAATATTACTAAAACATCCGCTGGGTCGTAAGCTTCATTTCGGTATCTAACTTGCCTGGGTGGGTCGCCTGTAGGCTGAGATAAACCGCGTCATACACACAGACAGACAGTAGGAAAAGTTATAATAAGGTTTGCACATTTTAAAACTTAAAGTAAGCAAATCTATATCATACTTCTCTTAGTCCGTCTGCGTGTTGCAGTTTTTATCGGAAACTACTGGGCTGATCTGGCTGACATTTTCTATGAACCTTTGTTATAACAATGTACAGGGAACTAAGTATTATGGTGTCTGTTCAATGCATAGTAGGAATTAATAAAGATTAGTCACCGCAATAACTCTTGCTTCCCTTATTTTGTCCTGTATTCCTCACATTTCAGGGGCGATGTTTCTGACAAAGAGAGAAAAATTGCTGTTTTTTGCAGAATTTATTCTATCTCACACTTATCATTGGCCAGTTTTTGATTTTGAAGTAATATATTTTAGCTAGTCACATCAAGTGGCTTCATAGCTTGTATGAAGCGATTTCCATCTATAATATAAATCTCACCTGTCTGTTTAAATGTATGTATGAATGTATGTATGTCTGCTTAAAACCTGCACAGTTCATTGTATATTTTACAATCTTCTTCCCTCTGATGAGAAGTTTTCTCGTTTTGAAACTCCATGTAATAAGGGTTTTTTTTTGTTTTATTTGTACTCCTCGTCGAATATTAAAAATGTTGTATGACTTTCCTACAGGTTTATAAATATTTTGAAAATTTGAATATTTTCAATATCAAGAGTGTTATCGTATATATATATATATATATATATATATATATATATATATATATATATATATATATATATATATATATATAAATTGCAATAAGTTTACCAAGTTAATCAAAATGGTAAACTTAAAATATATTATAAATATTAAAGAGTTAATATTTACAAGTAAAGTAATCTCAACCAGATGTAAGTTTGTGATTTTTTTCCAAGGAATTCTGCCTTTTGGATCATTTTGGACCATTTGGAACTTACTTGTTGGATTGGAAATTTTTAATTCGACCGTGTTTGGATTTTACCATTCTTGGATTTTTTACCCTTCACCGGACTATCCATTCATGTGAAATCTTTTTATCATTTTTCTTTTACCTCCTTCTCCCCTTACCTCACTCTTTTTTTAACCAAGTAAGATCTGTGACTTACTTGTAGTTTCACTAAATACTTTTACATACAAAATCCGATCCCGCATTTTGCTAATTCCTGCCCTCTGATGAGAAGGAGTGTATTTCTTCGAAACTCCGTGGATTAAGGACTATCCACTTATCTTGTGCTTCCTTTTTAAAATTAAATATGTTGTTAACTGTTTTCAAGATGTCTTTTAACATGTTTTATTAATCATTTGTTCATATATATATATATATATATATATATATATATATATATATATATATATATATAGTAAGCTATAATATATATATATATATATATAGCGATTAAGCTACACTGAATATTCCGCAGAATATTCAGTGTAGCTTAATCGCTATATATATTTTATAACTTACTAACTAGCTCTACCTATGTATTGAGCACTTTTGAAGTAAATACTTAAAGTTTACACATAAATTTGTACTTTCGTATATTAATTTTATGTGAGTAAATTAAGTAGTTATATATGAGAGAAAGAGAGAGACAGAGAGACTGGTTTGTAATATACTTAATTTTACTGGGTTCATATAATTCAGTAAATTTTCATATACCAATGAATTTTAAGCCAAAGATGACTTTAAATGTAAGCTACAAAATTATCATATTTCATAATTAAGCATTAATATACTGTATTAACAAAACCAAGACTTCAAAAAATGAATTGATAGTAACAGAAAGTGTATTTCATTGTAAGTTACAATTGTTTCAATACCAGTTGGACAATTTCAAGCACTATGGTGTTTGAAAATTTTCACATAACCAGCCTTTCTTCAGACTTTTTGAATAAAAGCACTTTAAAAATAGAACATTGTTTAAAGAAATTTCCCTTAACAGAAATGAAACATGCGAAAAAATTTATCCTAGGCGCATCCTTTGTCCTTTAAGGGAAATGTCTTTACATAATGTTCTACTGTTAAAGTGTTTTTATTCAAGAAGTCTGAAGAAAGGCTGGTTATGTGAAAATTTTCAAACGCCATAATGCTTGAAATTGTCCAACTGGTATTGAAACAATTGTAACTTACACTGAAATACACTTTTTGTTGCTATCAATTCATTTTTTGAAGTCTTCGTTTTGTTAATAACGTATATATATATATATATATATATATATATATATATATATATATATATATATATATATATATATATATATATATATATATATATATATATATATATAACATGATTCTTTGAGGAGGTACAAAATTTATATAATGCAGTCATGAAGGAAAGACGACAATTCATGATTAAAGTGTTAAAATAAAGTCGACGTTTAAAATAAAATAAACGAGGGGAAGAGAATAAAAAGGGGAAAAATGGGTGAGTCAGCTGACCGGTTTCGCCCTCGCTTTATAAAAGCTGTATCGATGGATTTGAGTGAGAAAAAAGGAGGAAAGACACGAATGGGAATCGAGATTATGTACAGATAACGTTGCGTTATGTATGGAAAAAAAAAACAAAGAAAAAAACGTAATAACGTTATATTACTCTACGATCTTCGAGTAATATAACGTTGCTTTATTTTAATCGCTTTCCTCTATTTTTCCCCTATACATAACGCAATGTGATTTTATTTGTACATATTTTCGATTCCCATTTGTTTTTGTTTTCTCCCAAACAAATCCTTCGATACACCTTTGATAAAGCGAGAGCAAAACCGGTCAGCTGAGTCCCCCATTTTCTTTTTCCCTTTTTATTCTCTTCACTCCGTTTATTTTAAACGTGGATTTTATTTTAACACTTTAATCATGAATCTTCCCTTCATGATTGCAATATATATATATATATATATATATATATATATATATATATATATATATATATATATATATATAAGAACAATTTAAGACTGTAAATTAGAATTTACAAGAATTAAACGAAGCTATGAATTTGCTGGGACTGTCATAAGTTGAAATTATAAATTGACTTGAGTTGGGCAGGAGGCCCAACGGTATTGTTTTTCACAGACGGACAGTTCTAAGAAAATAATTTTTACTTAGTTTTAGGCATAGATAGAAAGTAAGGAAAATTGTTGGCTGTTGTTGTAGGTAGACGAATGTTTGCTGCGAATGTTCTACAGAGGAGAGATTGAAGCTCAGTCGAGCAATAGTGATGGTAGTATCATGTTGACCCTTTACGAAACATTCGACACCCCAAATTCTTCATGGTAAATCTTGTGGAATTATCTTCAATAGTTTTGGAGCTTATAAGTTTTATCTTTAGTATCCTTAGTAGTAGTAGTAGTAGTAGTAGTAGTAGTAGTAGTAGTAGTAGTAGTAGTAGTAGAAGCAGCAGCATGTTCGCTGTGCCCTTGTGAGACACCCGGCACCACGAGGCTACACCCAGGCTAACTTTTTCAAGATTCAGTCGCGTAGTTTTAGAGGCTATGAGTTACTAATATAAAAACATAGAATAGTTAATTATAATCCGCATTCTTATGCCCGTTTTGCTTAAATGCTATGAAATCCATGCAAAAGATAGGCCGTTATCAACATCGACCGTTTTCTTATTGCACAGATCTCGCAGAAATGAAGTACGTTTCCGTTATCATTTCTCAAAGACTTGAAGACAGAAGCACTGATAAGGTTGAAATAAAGAAACGAAAGAAAGATAATAAGAATTGATTGGGATATCAACAATTTTAAAAGTGGGGAGTCGAAGAGTGGGTAAGATGACTAATTATTTTTATCAGGTTTTGGGAATCTCTCTTTAAGCACCGTCCTATAAAGTTTGTGTTTGGTAATTTTTTTTTATTTTTTACTATGAGGAAATGAGAAGCTGATATATAAAATGCCCTGTAGATTTCTTTCTATTTCGTCTAATTATTGCGTACGATGGTCAGATGGTCCGTCCCTTTTGCTTTTTATCAACATGCCAGAAAAAATAGCAAATATAAGGCTTCTACGCCTCCGAAAACATTTCTCTTTTCTTCTATACTAGCAGGGGTGCCCGGCGTTGCTCGGGTATTTGGAGGTGTATGTTGTGCAAAAAAAGCAAAAAAACAACAAAAAAATGGTTAATTTTTTAAAACGTTGACCCCTATTATGACCCCTTAAAATTTATAGTTTCGGACTCAAATCACTTTATTAAGTTAGATCCAGGTTCAAGGAACCTATATCTAAAATTTCAAGTGTCTAGACCCAAAATTGTCGGAGGAGTTTGGTAGAGTTCTTAAAGGTCAAATCGTTGAAATTTGACCCCTTAACAGCCAAATTTTTGGCTGACACCTGTCACATCGATTTTCCCAAATCTCAGTACCCGGTATTTCAAATTTCGAGTCTATAGACTAAAAATTGACAGAGTTATTGCGTAGGGAAATGTACACAGACAGACAGACACACAGACACACAGATAGACAGACAGACACGTTCACTTTTATAGATATATAGATTGCGTAATAATGAGCTTGATGAGAAGAAAGGCAGTGGGTCTCCACCAGGGTTCTACGAACAAATTTATCTTTAGTTAACCTATGACAACTAAATATTTTCGTTCACAAGTCAAATGGGCAACGTTGATGACGATGCCAAGCTTAGATATCTTTCATTATGGACTGGTGTCGAAGGACAAAAAATAAGTGACACATTTGTTTTCCACTATGAAAAAGAAAGAACCATCAAAATGTACATGAAATATTTTAGGCAGAATGCAAACCCAAGGTCGAATTTCCATGCAGCACGACACGAAGTGCTACAGTGCAAACAAAATTCAGACAAACCAGCAGATTCATTTTGAAACGGCTTCACCAAATAGCCAAACAGCATGAATACGACAAAATAGTTGATGATACCCTTATAGATGATCTCCTCATATTCGGCACTTGTCTAAAGTAAGCAGAGAAATCCTTAACTAAAGAAAATAATGATCTAACTAAAGCAACAACGCTATGTATGGCAGACAGAGGAGAAGACTTGCAAGCAAATAAAGTAATGTCATTTAATATTGACTTCGGTGAACATTTATTATGGCTGAGAATTGGTGTATATTTCGGACGTAATTTTTGGAATATGACATCTTTGTTCTATGACGAGTACGTGCAATATAAATTTTTTTTTCTGTATTTTTAAATAAGTGTGATTCTAAATATTCACCGAATCTCATGTTTAGATTTCAATTCGAATTTCTCCAGATTTTTTTTAACAGCCTTCATTAAAAACATTAAAAAAAAAAAGTGTATTGTTCTATTAAACTTTTATTACTTAAGTAATTTGAGTTTGTTTGGTTAAATAACAAAAAAAAAAGTTGAAAACGCATTTTTCACTCGGCTATGAGCTTTGAAAGATTGTCAGTGTAAAAAATTCAATCGGCAAAAAAAAAATAAGCGTTTTATTATTTCTAGTCGGCACTTGAAAAAAGTCACTCGCCAATGCGACTGTTTCACTCGCAACGTAAGGCCCTGTCTACAAATCTGCGTATCCCTTAACACAAAAACTACTAAAAAAAAAAATGGACTAACACGATCTTCAAAATATAACTAAAATTGTGATTTCTTCTTTAAAAATGCACGCCAATTTCATCTTTCATGATTGCTTGCGTCATCCATTTACTTCATTACAAACTCCACCTAGCTTGTGCAACAGCCAGAAAAAAGATCAGTCTCGTTTTCTAATCTCGCACTTATGTGCATATACATTTTGTGTACTGCTTTTTCGCCCTAAACGAGGCTCAGTGTCACTTAACGTAAAGGAGCTGCTATTTGGGACCAAATTTGCAGAGATACTACATAGGGAGTTGAGCAGCAAGATGTCTGTTCACATTACACGTGAACTTCTGCATGTCAGTATAGTCGAGAAAGCAAGGAACTAGGAGGGATTTCCAAATCTGGTAGGGAATTCAAGTTGAAGGCTTTCCAGCATCCAGGGATCTTTACAATGTAGGGGTGAGATTTTGCCGCTTGTCGGGTCAATCGGGAGTATTTATGTCGAGTGGCACAAATTCTTGGAGTTTATCAGGGCATTTTCCTTTAGAATACTTGCAAGACAGGCACAAGGATGCAACATTTCACAATAAATAAGAATAACATATAGCTACAAAAATTACAAAAAAAAAAAAGCCAACCAACAAACAAACTAATAAATAAATAAATAAATAACATGTAGGTGAAATAACTTAACCTACCTACAATGTTAGCAACATTGTAGCTAAACAATATAAAATCATAACAATTAAAATAATGAGAGTGTATGTTAATCCGTATTAAGTATATTTATTAGTATAACATAAATGGAGTTTCAAAATAAAAATTAAATACATAATATACAAAATATGTATAAATTACGACCCAAGCGAAGTAATTATAAGTAACACACACACACACACATAGTGAATAAATGACATAAACTATATTCCAAAATTCATGATGTTGACCATCTTATAATTTATTCCTTTAATTCAGTGGACATTTACAATTAAATGTCAACTGAATTAAAGGAATAAATTATAAGATGGTCAGAGGTTAGAGTATTAGGTTGGAGATTGCTTTTTGGATCCTATCTAGGAGTGAGAGACTAATGGCAGATGCACCAGCCTAGATGTGGTAACAATACTCCATGCATTGGTGAATGGTGGCCTTGTAGAGATATAGAATACGCTCAGGCGTAAGTAGTTTTCTAGCCCGGAAGAAAGATCCCACCTGCTTTGGCAATACCCTCGATATACTTGTTCCAATTCATATTGACCCTAAATGTTAAGTCGAGGAGTTTGAATAGAGAGCTTTCATGTAGAACGTCAGTAGCATTAGCTATGAATGGTTGAGAAGGTTTTCTTGTAATTATTAAAGGAAATAAGCTTAGTCTTAGCAGCATTGAATGTTACCATTCGACGACAAAGTAAGGTTTCAGTAATTTCATTCGTTTTTTTTTCTTGTGTGTGTTTTTTTATAGAGCATAGTGTCATCAGCAAATATAACCATCTCAGAAACAATTTTATCAGGGGGGTCATTTAAGAATATGAGGAATAATTAAGGTTCAAGGATCGCCCCCTGTGTCACATCCGTCTTTATATCATGTTGTTTTGGCGCATGACCATCGAAGACAACGTGGATTTTTCTATTTACTTCATGTTTCTTACTTTCTTGCAATTTCAATTTTTCTGATTCTTTATTGATTCTTGAAGTCTTAGTACTTTTTGAACGCACTTCTTCTTTTGCAGAAAATATTTACTTTTTTTTTTACAGATGTTATTCCTCAATCTTAGCGTTATATGGATTTAAATTTGAATTCATAAGCGTATAAACGTTATATCAACTTAATTTCGTCGATATACGTTTTCATCGGGCAAGGAAACAATTTCTGTTTTTTTATTTATCCTTTTTCTGTTTGAAAAGTAAATGACGGTATTTTTTTTTTCAAATCACGAGGATCGCGCGTGACTTGCACTGAATAAAAAAAAACTGTTTTCATGCCTGATGCAGACATATATCGTCGAAATTAAGTTTATTTTTTTATTTGGAAATAAATGTTTTATATAAAAAAAAAAGACAGCAAAATTATGCTTTGTCTGAACTTCTAAATTCCAATTCTTTTCCATTTTTTTTTTTTTATTATTCATGTGTAGACGAATACGTTCCCTTCATGCACTCGTTTAAAATCCAGAGGCCGGGCTGGGAAACTCCAACAAATTAAGGAATAAAAGCGACGAAGATAAACCAAAACTGAAAATTCTGTTTAGTAAAAACTTTCGTCATGGCTGAACTTCAACAACAGGCAAACGTGGAATGCAATTTTACGGAATTTAGTTTTTATTGGATTTTACTGATTATAACGCTTCGTGGTCTTGCATTTTCAATTACAAAAAAAGAAAGAAAAAGAATACTTTATACATATGTATACGAGGTGTTTATACGTGCTGGTCTTCCACGCGCTTCTGGCTTCTTTTCATCATCGCCGTATTGTCTAGTGGCTGCTATAGAAATAAACTTTTCATGAGGAGACGTTCGCTGAATTCTCTTCAAGGTTTTATTTAGAGATAATGGATTTAGGAAAGAAAGTCTCCTATTCCCTTAGCTAATTATTTATTAACGTAGCTTTCTAACTAAACTAAAATAAGTGATGCACGGGGCAGCACTTCAATAACATTTTGCACTTCAAAGTTTTTTTTTTTACATCATTGGCCGTGTCTCATTCGCACAGCGTCCAATTAGTGATTACTAACGTTCTCTACATCAGTGGTGATGTCTCATTCGTACAGTTTCCAATTAGTGATTACTAACGTTCTTCATATTATTGGCTATGTGTCATTCGCACAGCTACCACGGAGAAACTGGTTTGGAAACCTTCGTTCCTCCCAAATCGAAAGACATGATGTCATTCATGATATTACACTGTTTTATCTACGGCGTTTGCATCAACTTTACGTCACTCATCTCAGGATTTTTTTTTTTTTTTTTTTTGCAAATCTTGATTATTTTCATGCACTCGGTGCCACCCTTGTCGAAATTCACAGTTTTAAAAACATTTCTTAAAACTCCATTAAAGTTTTCTTCACACATACAGGGCGGAACAATACTAATGTCGCCTTAAAGAAAACAACACTACAGCTTTATTTTAAAACTTTTATGGAAAAAATCAATTCAGGTAACTTGATTATGTAGTAGAGCTGACATCTATTCAATGTAGCCGCCTTCAACCTCAATCACCATCTCTATACGGATCTGGAACAGAGAGCATGCCTATTCCACAAGCACCGGCGGAGCTTGGCGAATACTCGGCGGATGCCAGTGATCAGGCTGGTTTTGGTGTTGTGGAAGGTCATGTTGTAATGTTGTCGACGTATGCCCAAACGAAGTAATTCAGTGGATTTAGGCCAGGGAAGGAGGGGGGCAGTGAGAGAAGGGAACAGAGTCGTAGCACTCCTTCTGAAGCCAAGCCTAAGCCTCTCTTTAATTGTGGACCGGCGCCGAGTCCTGCTGCCACATCCAGGGTCTGCCAGCGGCCACTTGATTGCACCAAGGGATCACCCCACTCTTCAGCAAATCCAGGTACACTTTGGTGTTGCCTTTAAGTTAACTTCAAAGATGAGAAGTGGAATGATGTGCCCCCCCCCAATTGAAACCGCACCAAAGACCATAACCGTGGTCGAAACTGATTTTATCACCCCGGGCACGTTCCTGTAATTTGTGGAAATCCAGCAATGCATTTTGACATGCTAGTAATCGTGCTGTTGTCATAACTTGGATCGGCAGAGAGCATGAGTTGCAGAGCGGCGCATCTCCTATCCCACTCATTGGACATTGTGTCATTTTAGACATGACAGAAGGTTCCCATCGCTCTTGGGATTTGTACATAATTGGCCAACTCATAGATCAACAACAAAAAAAAAGTAAAAAGGAAACCGGGTTTCATCAAAAGGAAATGGAACCATGTCATCTTTTCTATGGCGACAATTTTATCTTTCCATTCTGTATACATTTCTCTCTTTTTAAAGATTATCATTAGTTTGTTTTATATTTCAAATAATCAAGTTTTAACGGAAACGAATGTACATGTTTATAAGTCCCTTCTAATAAAACTATAGTCCGTATAAGCCACGCAGGCGTTTGTTCACTGCTAATTTGAACTAATGGCTTGCTCAGATCTGCTTACTTATAATGTCTCTTTAGGATTGTCTAGTATTATCTTATCACGTTGACACACCGGTTCTCGTTATATCACCGAAGTTAAGCAACGATAAGCCTGGGTTGTACCAGATGGGTGACCATTTGAGGATACTAGTCTCTGTATAGGAGGTTGGACAACACTACTGTCAAAAGAAAAGTAAGGCGTCTATTTCCCTCTGTTAGTGTGTGGAAGACCCTTGGGCAAGGTTGAGAACCCTCTTCAGCCTCCAGATCTGGGTAAAAAGAGGTCAATGAAAGCAGGTGACTGATATAATACAGAATAATTCTGTGCATGGTTTTGTATCTCGTTGTGCTGAGCAGAAGGTTCCTTTGGATATAAATGTTAGGGCAATCGCCCAGTATATGCACTGCTCGGACAGTGGAAAGAACGGCAACCCACTGTTTGTACAACTGCAAAGAAAGCTATGGCAATGCATCAAACATCATGAATAGGGTTCTGAAGGATGAGCAACAATGAATTCATGAATGTCTAGAGGGAGAGAGAAAAATGGAGAATCATAGCCGTCAATATCTGTACCAGACAGGACACCACTTGAATAAATGAGTGTTATCCTGCCCTCCAATAAATAATCTCATCTTTGACTAATGATTTTCAATCCTCTCATAATCTTTATCATTAAGTCCACAATTTCATCAACTCTTATCCTCGGGTGGCTTTTGGCTCGGACAAACGTTGACACATTACGAAAAAAAATATTTTTGTTTATTTCCCGTCGTCTAAAGTAGCCCCTAAGCTGAAACTACAAAAAAAAAATCCTTTGTGAACTTTTTGTAATTTCTTGTAAATTTTTGCAGTGATTTTTATGTTACAAGAGTGTCACCGGTTATCAAGACTCGAAAACCACATGGAGATAGAAGTTGATGAGCGTAAGGTAGTCACTGAGGCGACAGCTTAGTGATCGCTGGTGGAGGAAGTTGGGTAGAATGTGATTATTTAAATATGGCGAGGCGTCCAAAACTTGTTTACATTGGATTTTTTGTAGGCCGTTAGAAAGCATGCCAGCGGAACAGTTCCAAAGGCGGACAGTTCTGGGAAAGAAGCTTTGTTCATGGAATCTTCATACAGATTTCGGTACAGAGAGAGAGTAGGGGAAATTGTTGGTAGTGGTTGTAGCTAAACGAGTGCTTTTTGTGAAAGTTTTGCGTGTGGGAACCATAGATGGAAACGCAGACGAGCACTTACCATGAACATAACGATAGAGAATAGTCAGGCTCGCAATGTTTCTTCTGTGGGAAAAAGGCCACAGGGAAGAGAAAAAGGCGATCACCTACCAGACTTAGAAGCCAGTTTTTAACTCTGTCAAAGCAGGATAGAGTGCTCTGAGCAACTCCTGCCAAGATGTGGCAACAGTACACTATTTTAAGGCGTATTTGGCTTTTATACAGGAAGACGATTGTGTCAGAAGTGAGATATTTTTGGAGCGATAAATGACACAACTATTTTTCCAGTGACATGTACAACAGATTTGATATATATATATAATTCATTTCAGGCAAAGATAAAGCCCAGAAGCTTGTCGAAGCAAAGTGCTTCTTTGAGACGGTAGCCATTCATATTAATTGGGACCAAGTGCGCATCGGAGCGAGAGTGATGAAAAGATAGGAACTTGGTTTTGGATGCGTTACAATTAACCAGCCATTTTTGCCCCATTGCACCACGTGCTCGAGGCCAGAGGAGCCAGAATTAGAGATCTTGATCGTTGGTGGTGTTTGAGATGTTACTATAGATGGTAGTGTCGTCAGCGTATATGTCGACACAAATGAATTCAGATTCAGTGACTTGGGAGATCATTGATGAATGGTTATTTTCCCACGAGTATCTTGCTGGTAAAATTTCTTATATATATATATATATATATATATATATATATATATATATATATATATATATATATATATATATATATGTATATATATATATGTGTGTGTGTGTGTATAATGTGGATTATGCAAAAATAAATTCAAGGGCAATTAACTCAGTTGGAGCTGACACAAGGACGATAAGCGACATGCGCCTAAAAAGATCACAAAGGGTTTCATTTGTCTAAACAAAGCTTGGAATGTCAATGAATTTTCTGAATGGTATAGACAATGAAATTATACGTTTGATGCGTCCATGGTTGTGGGTTTTATATTTTACCGTTGTCTCAATATAGAAGCGTGTAATTATGGAGTCTCGTTTTGTTTTGATACTTCGTGGGGTGGATGTGTTAATCGTGAAACGAAGAGACTAACCGTCTTGTTTCGTTTTTGGTTTATTCATCTTTTCAAATACTCTTCAGGGTATCAATTTCGCAACGCCTGTATTGAAATAGCAGACATTGTTGCACTGAATATAACAGTTCAAGTCTATACAATTGGAATTGTACGGAGCGAAGGAAAAACATAAGCCAATGTAAATAAGGAATAAAGTAACTGTATAATAATTATACGCTAAAGCAAGATCATGTTCGTACGTACGTTATCACCTTTCATCTACTTTTTGGTCCCCCGACAAAAGGAGAGTGGACCTGTAAATTAACCTTTGTCCGTTCGTCTGTCCGCACTTTTCTCAATAACTATGCCTTGAAATCTTTTGAAATTTTGCACAAACATTAAGCATGATATGAGTAAAAGAGTACCAGAACGGATTTTCGGGAAAACTCCGATTGCCTCTCCCCCCAGGGGTGTCTTTTGGGTTAAAATGGCTAAAATTTACACTTTTGTGCTTATTGATAAAAATTAATGCCTTGGATGTTTATAAAACTTTCTGAAATGCTGTAACTGATTTTTATATAATTTTGTTTGTCTATACTTTGTGATGACTCTTGGGTGTGCCCCAGGGGCTCTTTTGGGGCTAATAAAAACACTCCATTTTTTTTTTACTATTTTACCATATTTGTCAAAAAATTTCTGTGTATGTCTATTTAGCAGTTTTGCGTGGTGTAGAACTCAAATTTGAATATGTTAAGGCCTTGAGAACTTTTGGGGCTAAATGAGGGGGGGGAATGATGGACTTAATCATTTCTATTTTTTGCATGGTGGAGAACCTAAATTTCCATATGTTAAGATCTAAAACTGCACCGTTTGTTCATTTTCACCCGGATTTGACTTCTCCTGGGGATTTTGGGGGCTTAATTGGGGGGGTGGGGCAAATGCTGAACTTAGTCATTTTTATATGGTTCGTTCACTGTGCACTCATGGCGGACCATACATACTTCACTTGTTAAAATTTGCGATTGCCAGATCTGCCAAAATGCAATCATACGAGTCGAAGATACGTCCTCGACAATCTATCTGACAGCCGGGGCCATTTGTGAGTAGGGAATGGCCTCTGTTGTGCTGGCGTGTTGATCTGATCAGACCCACTATCCCAAGCTTTACCTTCTCCATTTGAGAGGCGATTAGTTTATTGCTAATCACTTGTATAATGGTATTTTCGTCACGAAAAGTGTAGATTATATGGACGCATCTTAGAACTGCACGCCTGTGGAACTCTGTTCTGTCTGCCTGCTTCCCACCGGACTACAACTTGGATGTCTTCAAGTCCAATGTTAACAAATTCCTAATGAACCGCCCCCTTAAGTAAACACTTCATCAAATCTCCACACTAACGTAATGTACTTGCAATAACCCTTATCCCTGAGTGGCTTCCGGGCCTTGATAAGTGGTGATCACTGTAAAAAAAAAAGATTATATGAACGCATCTTAAGCACAGATTATATGAACGCATCTTAAGCAAAGATTATATGGACGCATCTTAAGCACAGATAAGATGGACGCATCTTAAGCACAGATAAGATGGACGCATCTTAAGGACAGATTAGATGGACGCATCTTAAGCACAGATTAGATGCACGCATCTTAAGCACAGATTAGATGGACGCATCTTAAGCACAGATTAGATGGACGCATCTTAAGCACAGATTAGATGGACGCATCGTAAGCACAGATTAGATGGACGCATCTTAAGCACAGATTAGATAGACGCATCTTAAGGATATCCGTGCTTGTGTCGTTTATTATCGCATCCATAATTTCGGTTCGTATTTTAGCTTCACCAGATCTTAAATAAACAAAACACCTTCGGTCACTTCCGGCTTAAATATGTGAGACGACAACCTTTATGTTGGATCACCACAAATAGAGGAGTCATCGAGTACGCATTTAGAAATTATACCATATAGAGTACCACCTGACATATTTCGCATCTCCCTTTCGCAATTAAGCCATGTTGAGCCTGGCTAATACTTAATGAGTGACTCTTCGGGAATACAAGTAATGTGTGTAGTAGAAAACTCTTCAGAATTAATATAACAAGAAAGCTGTTCCGGTCAGTTGTCATATTAATAATAGTTTACATTCACGTCATTCTAATCTCCTCTCATAGAGAGAAGGTGAAGCCTGGGAAGCTGATTCTCCTAAAACTACCCAGAACCATACTCCGGTTCAACAAATACAAGGTTATTCTGAAGGCCTAGAAAATAACCGGAACCACAATATCCGTTGTCGGAATGATGTTTGGTTCTGCTAGAGAGTAGGCGGATCCACCCTCTCATGTATTACCTCCTTTTATGGAAAGGTTGGTCAATTTTCTGAGGCGCTCTTTACAAAAAATTTCCGGCAGGTTTGTTCACAACTATTTTTTACATCAACTAAATAACCATTCGAAGGATTTTGGCTTTCCCCATATTCTGGTCTTGTATCACCTTTTGCTGAGGTCGGAAGCAAATGGATGAAGATAAGAACTTGTTGCTACATCCGTAAATTGGTCTGCGTCTGTCGCAAGAGATACGAATATAACAATGAATCAGGTTAAGATGCATTTCCATAATCGACACCGATGCTACAACTGCCAAAAGTTTTGGCATTACGACAGCCGATACATAAAGTTATAAATATTCAAAACTTGCGAAAAAAAAAATGGTTCTGGCCACCCAGAATCCACATGCATTCTAATGAAAGGTTCCAACCACCAAGGAGATGATTCAACTGACTTTAGACTCGGCGGAAGCTGGAAAAGTAAAAAAGAGGCAATTAAATAGCTGAGACATTAATTTTTTGAAAACCACAAAAACTCGTTGAAACTATTCACGCAATTCATGCTCCTCATCAAGCTTCTTTCCTAGAACTGCACGCCTGTGGAACTCTGTTCCGTCTGCCTGCTTCCCTCCGGACTACAACTTGGATGTCTTCAAGTCTAATGTTAACAAATTCCTAATGAACCGCCCCCCTAATTAAACACTTCATCAAATCTCCTCACTAACGTAATGTACTTGCAATAACCCTTATCCCTGAGTGGCTTCCGGGCCTTGATAAGTGGTGATTTCTGTGTAAAAAAAAAAAAAAAAAAAGTAACGTAACTGTTGCGAATCTCTTGCATATAATCAACTGGAATTTAAGAAGCTAATGGACCTATTAAACAACCTTTTTATTTTAAGAAACTTTAACAATTATAATGCACTTTAGGTGTGAAAAATAAACAACCGCAGTGATCGCATTAGATTCACCGGATTACTGTTCTCAACTTCAGTGTTATTTTCACAACGTTTCAGCCGATGTAACCTCTGACCTTCTTCATGTATATCTAGTCGAACTGGAATCTTTCTGTGGAACTCTGAAATTTTTCTATGGAATGCTGGAATCATTTTATATAATAAACTCTGTATCTTTCTGTGGAACTCTGGAATCTTTCTGTTGAACGCTGGAATCTTTCTGTGGAACTCTGGAATCTTTCTGTGGAACTCTGGGATCTGTCTGTGGAACTCAAATTAAAAAAAAAATAATAAAAACAATAATAATAATTAAATTAAAAATAATAATAATGATAATAATAATAATAATAATAATGATATAATAATAAAAACAATAATAATAATAAAAAATAATAGTAAAAACAATAATAATGATAATAATAATATTAATAAAATTAAAAATAATAATAAAAATAGGAATAATTATAACAAGAACAATAATTACAAAAATAATAATAAAAACAATAATAGTAATAATAAAATAAAAAATAATAATATAAAAACAATAATAATAAAAACAATAATAATAATAAAATAAAATAATAAATAATAATAAAAACAATAATAATAAAAATAATAATAATGAAATAAAAAATAACAATAATAATAATAAAAATAATGATAAAATTAAAAATAATAATAATAAAACAATAATAATAATAATAATAATAAAAACAACAATAATAAAATTAAAAACAATAATAAAAACAATAATAATAATAAAAACAATAAAAAATAATAATAATCATAAAAACACTAATAATAATAACATAAAAAATAATAATGATGATAATAATAATAATAATAATAAATTAATAATAATAAAATAATGATAAAAATAATAATAAAAATTATTATTATTAATAATAATAATAATAATAATAATAATAATAATAATAATAATAGATGAATAAACTAAACAGAGCAAAAGTCTTCAGAGTGATAAAAGCCACGCTTGTAAATGTTGGCAAAACATGTTATCAAGCTAAATTCCTCTTTTAAGCTGAAAGCAGTTGAAGGAAATGATCAGGAAAATTCCGGAGAAACATCAAACAACGTGAGAAAAACATCTCTACCGAAATAACTGCACACTTACTGATAAAGTCTATGATAGATCTGCTAGTTGAAATATTTCCCCAAAACCCATCAAGTCAAAACAGCAAGAATTTAGAACCGTCAAAGAAAACGTAAACTTTTAAAGAAGAAAAAAAAAACATTAAAAAAAAGAACGCTTGAAAAATACAAGAATCGTTTTTCAATCCGCAGATTCAAGTTACGCAAATCAGCTTCGCTTTCCTCAATTATACGAGGTGTCTTCAATAAGTTTCCAGACTTTTTCCCATGAGCACTTTCATTGATAGTACACAAGTGAAACTCTAGTCCCCTTCAAAGTAATCTTCTCCGACTGCAATGCACTTGTTGTACTGTTCCTACAACTTCCGGAAGGCCCCATAGAAGTCATATTGTGTGAGCGTCTCAGTGACCTTCATCACAGCCTCTTTCATCTCCTCAATTGTCTCATAACGTCAGTTTCTAAAGTTTCCTTGAGCTTAGGAAATAACCAAAAGTCACGGGGGGCAAGGTCTGGAGTGTATGGTGGGTGAGGAACTGTCTTGATGCCCATTTTGGTCAAATAGTCTGTGACAAGGATAGAGTTGTGGACAAGTGCATTTGTACAGATTTTCCACATTTTCAGTTCCTTGTGACTAATTGTGTGTACAGTTCCCACACTGACAGCAAACTGTGCATTTATTGTCTCTATAGACACACGACTGTCCTTATCCATGAAATTCTTTATTTGGCCAATCAACTCTGATGTTGTGACTCCCTTACTCCTCCCACACCTCTCATCATCTCTCACAGATTCCCTGCCTTTCTTGAATCTCTTATGCCACTACAAAAACTGATGTTCAATTCATGCAAGATGGTCCAAAAGCAGCCTGAAGCATTCCATACGTTCCGTGGCATTTTTTCCAAGTTTAAAACAGAATTTTATTGCGTATTGTTCTTCTAAAGTGCCCTCACGTCCAGATTGCATTTTTGAAATTCACCAGCTGTGACACTCAGGCTTTAGTAGGGTGCGTTCCAATTCCTGCTGTAGCTGTTCATTTGAACCTGAAATCATAAAAATTGGTCAGTCATCTCATAAGATGTATAGCAATAACATACTGAATTTTCAAAAGTCTATAACAATTTTAAATATCTGTAGAAAAAAGTCTGGAAACTTATTGAAGACATGAACTGTTTCTTCCATAAAAATTGTGTCATAAAAATGTCGTGAAACATTTGGTTGGTTGTGGGAACTTTTGTAAACGGCATGCACTGAAGCAAAAATGTGCTCAATACACTGGAAATCTAGAGCACATTGTAGTTGGCTCGCTTTGTTTCGTAGTATTTCACAGACTTTGCGTTCTCCTTTTGAGAAAGGCTTGGTTTATTGTTAATCGCCTGAGGCGCCCCTACCGTGTGTGATTAAAGTAAAAAGGAAAAACTTTTATAAAACAACCCGAAGATTCTATTGTTGGTATTTGTTTCCCTGATATCTTTCTAGTCAGAATTCTTTCTAGAAAAACATCGGAACGGAAGGAACCGCATGAAGGTTGCCAATACCCTAAATGAAATTGTGGAATGAACTGGATTCGAACCTGTGACACCCAGGTCGTCAGTTTGTGTTTGGCCACCGTCACCTTCCAACAGTTCATTGACTCAATTTAAGTATAATAAACTTGAAAATGATTATTGTTGGGTGAGGTTATAACCGACTTGCAGTGCTTTCTAACGATATCACGTGACTGTGGGTTTCCTATGCAGCTGATGACTTAATATTAAAACTCATTATTCAATATGGCTTCCTGTGTCGCTATCGGCAGCAGAAAAGATAAAAAGCAACTGACAAGAAAATTGAAGAAAATTAATCTTATTAAAAGAAGAAAAACACGTGTGTGCGCGTGAGTGCGTGTGTGCGCGAGCGCGTGTGTGTGTGATACGGGAGCTCAGCGTTCATGCCTGCTTGACTCTATTTCCTGATGCAGCGAGGAAAGCAGAAAGAGACACTAAGAATACTTTTTTCTTAAATCATTCCAAATAAATGATCAAGTATTAATGAAATATTATGTACTAATCCAGAGTTCCCATATATTAAAAAAAAATAAATGAAAATAAAGGAAAAACTCTACATAATGTGCCAGAAATTAAAAAAAGAAAAAGCGTACACCAAAGATCACGTAAAATTGATAAAGAAGTTTTATTTTCATAAATAAAATATTTTCATGGCAAGTGCTCGTCAGAGCTCCAATCTCTGCCCCCCCTCGCCAATCATTCATGATAAACACTCGTCTAGCTAAAACCACTCTCAGTAATTTCCCCTCACTCTTTATCTGCGCCTAAATCAAAACGTAGATTCCATGAACATAGCTTTTTCCTGAGAAATGCACGCCTGTCGAATTCTCTTCCGTTTGCCTGTTTCCCACCTGACTACAACTTGGACGTCTTCAAGTTCAACATAAACAAATTCCTGATTAATCGCCCCCTTAAGTAAGACGCTTTATGAAATCTCCAATACCAACTATTACTACGATATTATCCCATTGATTATTGTACACAAAATAACCCTTATCCCCGAGTGGCTTACGGGCCTTGATAAGTGGTGATCCCCATGTAAAAAATAAAATAAAATAAAATCATTTAAAAGCGAATTAAATTTTTGCTTCAATGTCCCGTTCCCCGTGTTAAGAGTAGCTTTTTAGAAAAAAAAAAACGTCGCAAATTTGAATAATTTGGAGTTATCTCCCTTCTTTCACTGTTTTCAAGATGTCATCGTAAGATAGTTTGGGCATAAAATTTGATTTATTTAAAAATAAAACTAATTGATCAAATTATATGATTTTTGGTTTAGGATTTTTTCTTTACGTTAGGGTTACGTACATCATACAGATTTTTCTTTATATTTTAATATAAAGAAAATTGTGGACAAGAGCCAAATATATATAATATTCATGCAATAAAATCAATTCAACGGATACATAATTCGACATTTGATAAAATATGAACATTAGATTCAAATTCAACAAGTCAAGCATGCATGGTCCCCCGTGAGTGCTGAGTGAACGAGACATATTTTTTTTTACTAAATTCAGCACCCCCCCACACCCCCAAAAGTCCCCAGGGGGCGTCAAATCCTGGTGAAAATGAACAAACGGTACAGTTTTAGGTCTTAACATATTTAAATTTGAGTTCTGCATCATGCAAAAAAGAAATGACTTTCATTTGCCGCAAAAATGTCCATCATTCCATTTAACCCCCAAAATCCCCAAGGCCTTAACATATTTAAATTTGAGGCACACCTTTTCCTGGAAAACTCCGCCCCCCCCCCCGGGTGTCTTTCGGGTTAAAATGGCTAAAATTGAAACTTTTGTGCCTATTAAAAAATATTGATGCCTTGGGTTTTTATAAAACTTTCTGAAAAGTTGTAACTATATAATTTTGTTTGTCTATACTTCGCGATAACTCTTGGGTGTGCCCCACTGCCCCAGGGGCTCTTTTAGGGTTAATAAAAACACTCCATTTTTGGGACTATTTTACCATATGTGTCCAAAAATTTTCTGTGTATGTCTATTTAGCAGTTTTGCATGGTGCTGAACTCAAGTTTAAATATGTTAAGACCTTAGGAACTTTGGGGGCTCAATGATGAGGGAATGCAAATGATGGACTTAGTAATTTATTTTTTTTGCATGGTGCAGAACTCAAATTTGGGGCTGGATGGGGGGGGGAATGTTGAACTTAGTCATTTTTTTTATTCCTCGTTCACTGTGCACCTACGGGGGACCATGCATGTTTTCACTAGTATTTATGCATTTAAATGTGTTACTATCGTTAAAAGCGACTCTAATGAGTTCTCGAAAGATCCTTTCAGTGAAGGACAAAACAATAAAATAGAATTCGAAAACTACAGAGAACCTAAAAAAAGAAAAGATATTGTAGGGTTTGCAGTCACCCGCGGTGTAGGTAGCACCGGCTCTAAGTGTGTGGGCGTATCTTACTTTCTCTCTTATAATGAATTTCCGGCGTTTTTTGTTCCTGTTATTATTCTTTATTGCGTTCTTTCACTTCTTGTGTTTTGAAATGGTTCCAAACAGATTCTTCTCTCAGGAAGTTTATGAACATCAAGCAGTTTATGAACATCAAGCAGATTCATAGCCAAAGAACCACCATTTTTTTTTTTTGTTCCTCCGGCAAAGTTTATGAATTTCGTTGTCATTCTTCAAAAGTCATTTTTGGTTTTATTATCTCCTTCCGATTCGCTTCTTTATTTTAAATACATTATTCGCTATCTCTTTCACTCCTTCTTTTCCACGTCCCTTTCTCCCTCCTTCCCTAATTCTCCCTCTCGTTCCTCTTGTCCTCCTCTCTTCTTCCTCTTTCTCTAAATTATCCTCCTCTCCTTTCCTTTCTTCCTCATCTCTTTCTCTCTCGCCTCATTTCTATCCCTTCTCCTTCTCCTCCTCCTCATCTCTATCCTCCTCCTTCTCATTTATTTATCCCCCTTTCTCTTCTCTCTCTCCATCTCCCGATTTCTCTCACTCTGCTCATCTGTCTCCCCCTCTTTTTCTCATCTCCTCTTTTCCTATCACTCTCATCACCCCTATTCCCCCTCTTTCTATTTTTACTCCCTCTCCCGCTCTCCTCAGCTCTCCCACTTCATCTCCTCTCTCCTTTCCATTGCTCTCTTCTCTATACCTCTCTGTTCTCTTTTCCTTCTCCTTTTCTCTCTCATCGTCTTTCTCTTTTTTCTCTTCATCTCTCTCTCTCTAACTTTTTTCATCTCTTTCCCCATTTTTCTCACTCTACACCCTCCCCTTTTCCTCTCCCTTTCCGTCTGTCCGTTTCTCTTCTCTTCTTCCTCCATCTCTCTCACTCCCCTCTCCCTTCTGACCCTGATTATCTGTCTCTCCTCTCATATCTCCCCTTCCTCTTCTCTTCATTTCTTCCCTTCACCTCTCTCCCCTTTTCGTCTCTCCTCGTCTCTCTCTCTCCTCATTCTTCTCCTCTCTTTCTCTCTTCATTTTACTCTCCTTTCCAAACCTCTCTTCCACTCTTTCTTGTCATCTCATACTCCCTCACTCTACATCCTCCCTTTACCCCCTCCTTCTCCTCTCTCTCTGTCCTTTCCTATTAATCTATTTTCTCTGTCTCTCTCTATCTCTCTCTCCCCTTTCTCCCCTTTCTCCCTCCCTTTTCTCCCCTCTCTCTCTTCCTCTCTCTCTCTCCTTTCTCCTCTCTCTCCCTTTTCTCCCCTCTCTCTCCCCCTCTCGATATTTGTCTTTTCTTAAATTTCAAGATTTTTTTAGATGAGTCTCACTAGTTTGACATGTTTGGACAATTGTCTTTGTTGTTATTTTCACATCACCTCAGCCGATGTAATCTCCGATCTTCTTCAGGTGCGTCCTTTTAAAATTCCGAATACTTTTCAAACTCGAGAACCAACGCAAAATTTCGAACTCTTTATTTACATAGGACCCGACGGTTATAAGCGCTGGTTAGCAATCGATGCCAAGTGACACTCTTTTGAGGGTGGAGGGCTCAATTCTTACTACAAGTGATAATCTATATATCTATAAAAGTGTGTGGGGGGGTGAGAGAGAGAGGGGAGACACTTCTCAACTTTTATACTCAACGGATTTTTTTATATAGAAACCCGAAATTGTGTAAATAGGATATTAAGATATGTGACAAACTTTTTAATCGGTTTTCGTCCGAAAAAAACAAAAACAAAAAAAAAATCTGATTGCTAAGGAGTCAAAATTGAAAATTAGTACGTTGGGGTCGTAGAATTTTTTAAATCTGTTTGCTAACTGTTCCACGAATGCGCATGCGTGAATGGTTCACATGAGAGATTCATTATGTTGAAAATAAGTAGGTTTGTAAAAAAGAACAGTTTTCGGAGATGGTGGCAAGCCGGCCTAATTGTTATCGCACTTGACTCCCTGTCTTTAGGTTAAGGTTTCGATCTCAGCCCGAGTATTTTCGTCCTTTTTTTTACTTACACGATGTGAACTGTTTAGAAAAAAACATAATACTTGTATGCACATGTTTCAGTTTCTGTATTAATTACAACAAGTGAGACCCGTGGAAATTCCACAGCGGACTCTTTCATATGTTGATGTTGGCATTCTGCGGATGTTCAGCGTAAATGGAGACGACCTGGTATTATTATAGCTTTTTTGTTAAAACTTCAAAGGTATTTATCTAAGCTAGTAGGGACGCCCGATCATGAAATACGCTTAAATATATTATAGAGCCAATTCGATTCTTATAAAGTTATGATTTCAAAAATAAAAAAATATATGTTTATATAACTTGAGTGCATCAGCTTGAATTGAAACGAAACCAAAACTTATGAATATATATATATATATATATATATATATATATATTGATTTCCGTCAGCTATAATCGAAACCGAAACCAAAACTTATAAAGAATTATTGGTAACATTATTTATTACAAGAAATTGAAGTGCATAGCAATGAAACGACAGTCACTTGGAAGGAGAAAGATGTAAGCGTGACACACAAAAAAACATACACGTTATCGTATTAATATATAGATGATAATATTCGTGCGTATTTTACGACCGGGAAACGCCGGGAAGCCTGCTAGTAACTAAATAAAAATAACAAAAAATGAATGCCTTTACCCGATCAAGTTGGATTCTCTCTTCATCTCTCCCCCTCTTTTCATCCCTCCCTCATCGTCTCTCTCTCTCCCTCTCTTCATCTCTCCCCCTCTCTTCATCTCTCCCTCATCGTCTCTCTCTCCCCCCTCTCTTCATCTCTCCCTCATCATCATCTCTCAACCCCCCATTTCACTCTCTTCTTTTCATCTCTCTTCATCTTGGACGGTTCAGTCCTTACTACAAGCAATAATAACTAAATCCCCGCCACCCCAAATGAATCCCGCTATCGGAATAAGTTGAAAAATGACCTTGTGTCTAACTTTGCCCTCGTGGGGAGACAAGTAAATAAAAGATAGTTTAGATTTGAATTCATCTGTAACTTTAAAACTCTCACAAATAAACGTTTGGAGTGTTTAATTGATATATATATATATTTTTTTTTCATTTCTCTTTTACCTTTTTTTTTTTTTTTGTCTTTAGTGGACTCTCCCATGATTCTCATACCTTTCACCCCTTTATTTTTGATGAGATAAAGGGAGATACGTGATTATGGAACTGTCTTGACCTTTTCACGACCGGAGGAATTTCTTTTTTTTTTCCCCGACTCATATCTACAGTTTTTCTTTCGCTAAAACAAATAATAGTCTGTTAAGTTTCTGGGGATAAGAATAACCCCGTGAGCATCGGACAGTATCTCGACGGAAACCAGATAACCTCTTTCCGCTGTTTCATTTCATCAAGTAGTAGGAAAAGGGAACGCAGCCTACCTACGTCGCCGTTACCCAAGATACCTCTTTTTTTTTAAGTAGGGTATTCTCCTCCTAAGATTCCCGGTAAAGCTATAGTAGTCTACTGTAGCGTTCCTGCTAGAACCTATAGAAAAGCGTTTCTTCTTACCCGAATAAAGTGAGCCAACCTTTTCTACCGTCATGAATTCTTTCTTCACGTATAATTAAGAAACATTGCACAAATATGGAACCTCTTTTGCTTATTCAAAGCATGCAAATATTTAGATATTTCACTGTTTGCAACACGGATATAAGAGCAACGGATACTGGAAACCCTGATATAAGATATTTTCTATGGTTCAAAATTGGAGCCTGTGTTAATGTACGGTGTAAGGACAAGAGAAGAGGTCTCTTATATCCGGGTTACACTATTATATAAAAATCACTTTGTGTGTGTTTGTGTGTAAGTTCCTTCCTCATAGGTGTATGTATCATCTTCCGTCAGCAAGTCACATTTAAGGAACGTTTGATTAAATACGACAGTTTTCTTTATTTTTCTGTTGATTTTCTCGATCTGTCGAGCATTTTTTTTTTCTCGTTTCAGTTCGTAAGTTGTGTATTAAGTTGCCGAGTCATTTTTTTTTGGGGGGGGGGGGCAGCCAAGTGAAAATGTTTGTTTTTTAAAAATAATTATTAGATCAGGGTTAAGGTTTCGAATGAAGCAGATTTCATTTTTTTTCCATCATATTTTCCCTTTTGGCAATGGTTCAACCATTTGTTTGATGCGTAAACGCTTACTTTCTGTAATGGCCTTATGATTTTGACCAGGACTCTATATATATATATATATATATATATATATATATATATATATATATATATATATATATATATATATATAATGTGTGTGTGTGTGTATGGTGTCCAAAAAGACACTGAAGGAGTTTGCACTTAAATAGGTTCTTCATTTTTGATGATATCTTTCTGTAATTTTAACACAATCTGATCAAGGCATTGAGAAATTATTTTAAAACATGCAAATTTTAAACAATCTTTATTTATGAAAAATAATATCTTTTAAATGTTGCCCATTTTCAGCTTCGCATATTTGTGCTCTTTTCAAAACATTATTCATGACAGATTGCAGTATCTTTTGGATTGCGATTTAATTCTCTTATTTCATTCGTGATGTTTTCTTTCAATTCTTGCAGGGTTTGGGGTTTGTTTAAATAGACTCTTTCTTTAAGATATCCCCACAAGAAAAAGTCAGGGCTAGTCAAGTCTGGCGAACGTGGTGGCCATTTGACATTGCACTCATCTTGTAGGAACCATAATCCGGGTCTATTTTGAATTTGTGAACGCAGGAAGTCTCTAATCATAGTCCGGTATCTTTCTCCAGTAACAGTTATAGCATTTTCGTCTTGATCTTCCAAAAATTAAGGTACAATAATCTTCTCCCTCTTTATGGCACACCATACAGTGCACTTTATGGCACACCATACAGTGCACTTTATGGCACACCATACAGTGCACTTTATGGGATGCAACTGCTTTTTAGGAATTGCCCTTATATGTTTGGAGACCCAAAACTTGTAATTTTGTTTGTTAACGATTCCATTCAAATGAAAATAGGCTTCATTTGACATAATCAACTTTTGCAGAAAACTGGGGTAATTTCGGACAAGTTATGACTTTTACCGAGGTGCACGACTTATATGATCTTCACCGAGGTGCGCGACTTGACACACATAAAAAAACAGCCTTTTAATCACCTGCTAACGCACGCGTCACTGTAACGTCCAATGACAACAACAACAACAACCTTCTCACTCGACCTGCCTTTTATACCACTATCTCAATCCCTTCTCTTGCGCATGCGCCTGTAGATTCCTGACAACCTTGAGACTTCCGCTTATAAAAACCCAAGTTTTGTTGTCGCGCATGCCTATACAAAGCACAAACACGTGGGCGTTTGTTTTGTTGGTAAGTACTACACAAGTTCTTGTATTTGAACTGCGTACTGAACCCTATGTTGAAAATCTCAGCTTTAAGTGTTGAACAAGCTGCATTTTATAAGGAAAGAGTTTTAAAATGTGCAGAATATTATGTAGTGAGTTTCGACATATCCCAAGTTGTGTGGAACGTCGTCGAATTGATGTTTCTCACACTCTTTCCCTATTTTCATTTGTGATGACGTTTCGAGGTCTGCCAGCCCGCGGAAGATCAAGTACAACTCCTTGGTTTTCAAATCGGCGCACAATGTTTCCAATTGTGTTGTGACTTTGGCTTTTTCTTACATGAAAATGCCGTCGATAAACTCTTTGAGTCAAAAAAATTGACCCCTGATTTTGGTGAAACAATTTCACAACTTGCGTACGTTGTTCAATGCTTTACTTATTTATAATTAATTTCTAAAAGCAAGTTTAAGTCTTCCCTCCATCAAGGCTAGAGGTTTGGGGTATATATATATATAATGTGTGTGTATGTGTGTGAGATTGTGAGAGAGAGGGGGTTAAGACCGTTAAAACGGGCAAAAGTTATAGCCCGTTGACTTAGATTGAATGCTTTATGTCAGACTTCTATAGAAGCTGTGTTATTCTGCTGACTAATCATTATTAATCCCTTACTGTGCATTGAACGAATACCATAATACTTAGTTCGTTGTACCTTATCTTAACAAACGTCCATACAAAATTTCAGCTAGATCGGCGAAGTAGTTTCCCAGAAAAGTTTAACTTAAATACTAATCCATATTAATCTCAAACTGTGCGTCAAACAGATACCATAATACTTAGTTCGTTGCACCTTACAATAACAAAGATGGCGTATACTTTTTCATCCAGTCTGCCTATCAGTTTCGGAGAAAAAGTGGAACAGGTAGACTAAGAGAAATATTATAAATATGTGTGTGCGCGCGTGATGTCTATTCGAACGACGTTCAAATGTTAACTTATTTACATATTGCTTTGCAAAACGCACTCTCATTGATTAACAATTCGGTTTTGTTTTCTTATTCTACGGTTGTTTAAATTGTACTATTATCCATAATTTTAATATTAATTAAATAATTTTAATAATAATTTTAATATTACCCATAATTGTACTATTACCCATAATTTTAATATTAATTAAATAATTTCAATATAATTTTAATAATAATTTTAATATTACCCATAATTTTGATATTAATTAAATAATTTTAATATAATTACCATCTACAGTGTAGAATATTCTATATTGTTTATTTGAAACACACGTGATTTGCTTTTTTTGTTCATCCCTCGACAAAAGGAGAGTGGACCTGTAAATATACCCTTGTCCGTTCGTCTGTCCGCACTTTTCTCAATAACTACGCTTTGAAATTTTTTCGAAATTTTGCACAAACATTAAACATGATATGAGTAAAAAATAAAGTAACAGAACGGATTTTCCGGGAAAACTCCGGTTGCCCCCCCCCCGCCCCCGGGGTGCGTTTCGAGTTAAAATGGCTAAAATTGAAACTTTTGTGCTTATTAAAAAATTTGATGCCTTGGATTTTTATAAAACTTTCTGAAAAGTTGTAACTAACTGATTTCTATATAATGTTGTTTGTCTATACTTCGCGATAACTCTTGGGTGTGCCCCAGGGGTTCTTTTAGGGCTAATAAAAACACTCCATTTTGGGGACTATTTTACCATATTTGTCCAAAATTTTCTGTGTATGTCTATTTAGCAGTTTTGCATGGTGCTGAACTCAAATTTAAATATGTTTTGGGGATTTTTAGGGCTAAATGGAGGGGGAGCAAATGATGGACTTAGTCATTTCTTATTTTGCATGGTGCAGAACTCAAATTTAAATATGTTAAGACCTTGGGGACTTTTTTGAGCTAAATGGGGGAGGGGCAAATGATGGACTTAGTCATTTTTTTTTTTTTTTTTTTGCATGGTGCAGAACTCAAATTTACATATATTAAGGCTTAAAACGGCACCGTTTGTTCATTTTCACCGGGATTTGACGCCCCCTGTGGACTTTTGGGGCTAAATGGGGGTGGTGCAAATGTTGAACTTATTTATGCTTCGCTCTCTGTGTAATCACAGGGGAGCATGCATGCTTCACTTATTTTATTTATTTATTTATTTATTTTTAAATAATTACGGAATTTTTACTACAACAAAAAAGTATTGTCTTTTCTTATTCAGTGTTGTAAGATTTTAATTTACAAATTATCTTTGAGATAGCTCCAGGAAACTGAATAGTATTTTTTTCTGAGATTTAAAAATTTGATATTTTCAATTTGCAAATTTGAATTATTTCTTTTTTAATCGCCGTAACATTTTAACAAAACAAAAAAAAAAAAATTAAGACGTATACATTGTTTTTTTAGTTATTATTCTAACAAGTTAACTTTGAATTTTTATCCTTCAAACACAATCAACATTTAAATATACTCCATTACTAACGATTACTACGATATTATCCCATTGATTACTGTGCACGCAATAGCCCTTATCCCCGAGCGGCCTCCGGGCCTTGATAAGTGGTGACTTCCTTGTAAAAACAAATTTATAAGTCTTTTTTAAGAAACACATTCGTGTTTTTACAGACAATTTTGCACGTACCTATAGTTTTCTTAGCTTTCCAGGACAACGTTGATACTATGTGAACTTTAGCGGAAGTATGCTCTCTCCTAAGTACTATTCGAGTAAAAATTGTTCTTTAGACTATTTTCTGTTTTTCGTCTTCAAATATTATCGATTTTTTTTTTGTTTGTTTTTTTGTTTTGTTTTTTCTTTTTTTTTGTTTTCGATCAAATCCTCTTGTTCTTTCTGCAGATCTCAAATCAGGAATTTCTTCTTTTACTATTATTTTCTCTTTTTTACTCTTTGACCTTCAGAACTTAATTCAAGCCAGTTCGGTTTTCTACTCCGTTGGGCCCGTCCACTTTTTCGACCCGACCCTTTCTCCTACCAACTTCCACAACTAAACGCACGCAAGCCCGTACACACGCACACATACACATACTACATCCGCTTTCTGTAAGTGTAGGAATAATAAAGAATTTATAAATGTCACAATAATTATGATAGCTATGGTGGGAGTGTGCCTAGTTAGATGAGGAGGCAAGAATGGAACGAATACAACGAAAACCCTTTCTAATAATAGTGTGTGTGTGTGTGTGTGTGTGTGTGTGTGTGTGTGTGTGTGCGCGCGCGCGCACCCTCTCTCCTTTCTCATTTAGTAAGAAGAATCCCTAAGGCATCCTATGCACTCTAATTTTTTTTTTTTCCAAATTATTTGGGACTAGGGGCTAAAGGGCTCGTATGGGGGGGGGGTCTAATGTTTTCTGTTCCTGCTTTTACTTTCTCTCTGGCATGTTTAGTGTTTCGTTGCGCATGCGTACCCGAGTACTCGTTTATCGTTTTCAAATTCGTGCAATGTAGATATTTAACGTCCTTTTACTTTCGCGCCTGTGCGTAGGAATGTCTACAAGAAAGCCGAATAAATAATGTACCCCCCCCCCATTTGTTTTTACATCATTTTCACATTTTCTTTGTCTTCCTTCTTAAAACTTTTAAGCGGGATATTTCAAAATAAAAAATAAAAGAGTATAACACCGGGCATAACAAAAAACTATGAAAAATAAATCTGTATATCTATAAAAATGAGAACATGTATGAGGATACTTCTCAACCTATATACTCAACGAATTTTTTATCTAAAGACTTGAAATTTGGTATATAGAGTATTCAGACACGTGGAAAAGTTTTTAATTGTTTTCACTCTGAATATAGGGCTACTAAGGGGTCAAATTGCAAAATGAGCACGTTGTGGGTTTTTATTTGTTTGTCAACTGTTTCACGAATGCGCATGCATGAATCGTTCATATGACAGATTACTTATCTTAAGTATAAATAGGTTTGGAAATATTTTTTAAAGATCGTTTCAAGCTGGTCTGATGGTTATCGTACGTGGCTCACTAGTTTCGGGTATTGTTTTCGGTCTCAGCTCGAGTATTTTTTTTTTTTTTTACTTGCAAGAAGTGAACTGTTTAGAAAAAAAACTAATACTCGCAGGCACATATCTCAGTTTATTTCCGATTTTTTTTTTCTTCACCTTTTTTAAGGAATTTAACGTTACGTTTACTATCTACGGTATTTCTGTTTATAATAAAATAAGCATTCTACATTAATTAAAATATAATATTTACGTGTATTTTACGATCGGGCAACGCCGGGCGGCTTGCTAGTATATATATATATATATATATATATATATATATATATATATATATATATATATATATATACTAGCAGTTCCGTCCGGTTTTGCTCGGGACCTATGTACTGTTCATAAGGTTATGTGCATATGTATATATAAAAAGTGTAAATATGTAAAGTAATGCCTTTCTGTATAATAGCGATCCTTAACTACCATAGAGAAAATACGGACATTTTCACTTTTATATATATATATATATATATATATATAGAGAGAGATAGAGAGAGAGCGAGAGAGATATACATAGATAGAGAGGATGCAATATATAGTAATGATTTAAAAAGTACCAAAAAAAGACTCATGCGCCACCACCGAGAATCGAAACCAAAACGTTCAGCTCACGATTTATTTTGCCTCTGTCGTCAATGACTGGGCCATGAAAACATGTTTACTGCAAGGCTAAAAATTAAAACATGAACCAATAGTTACTACGTTATGCATTTGTAATGCTGGCGTTCGACTTTAACCTGGCAAATTTCATTTTTTTTTTTTTCAGACTTTTGCACCGATTTTTCCGGGCTAAACTCAAAATATAAAGTTTCGCATGGATTCAAATACCTTATATATGAAGTTTCATGTCTGTAGACCAAAAACTCTAGGAGGAGTTTGGTAGGTAAAATATGTTAAACAAAAATATATACGTACACATAAATATATATGGAAACAATTTTGTGTTTACTATAAACTTTTTACGCAAATATTATGCAAGTATAAATCATGTAGAATATCTGCATGAATATAATTACACGTAATAGTTAACTAAATATGACTATCGCATTAGAAAACCGAAGCAACTAATAGGGAATTAATTAAAACGAATATTTAAAAGAATATGTAAATTAGCAAGATCTTTTGCTAGTGAATGCAATTCCACAACCCATATATCAGAAAATTGTATTTTCTTTTTAAATAACTGGAAAAGAGGCTTGCCTTTTTTCTGTTGTTCTTGGCCTTCGGGCCGGGATCAAAGTGTAGTATCTGTTCAAGATCTGATCGCGTTCTTTAAACACCAACTACGGGTGAAGATCAGATGTGATAGAAGAAGGCTGCATCGCGCGGCATTTGACAGAAGATGGATACATGTGGCAAGTCTGTGTGTACGAAGAGGAGCCAAATTCGAATACGTGTTCCCCGCCTAGGTGTGGAACGCGCAGTTCTGTAAAGTTAAATTAAACAAGTAGTCTCTCAGCTAGCTGAGTGTGTGTTCCATCCCTCCCCGATTAGGAAGCCTCCAAGATCCCCATCCCCTCTTACCTGCAATTTTTGTTTTTCACCCCTTCCTCTAAATTTTACCCATCTTGGAGAAAAAGAAATACAAACTAACCTCCATCCCTTACCCACAAAATTTTCTTTTCTCCATTCACCCCCATCTAGAGGGCATCCCCACCTAGAGACTGACCCGCAGAAGCGAGGTTCCTTTTACAAACCTAGTGGAACGGGCAGTCTATCAACTAGACGGGGTTGGGAGGGTCCTACTAATCACCTTTTGTTTTTTCTTCCCCCTCCCTCGACACAAATGAATTATTGTTACCATTTTATTGTTATCTTTTTTGTTTTTACACGTCAATAAAAAATGTTTTAAAAATTGGGAGTTACTAGGACGTCCCCCAAGATGAAAGGGTGAATGCGGTATTATGGTGAAAGAAGATACCAGCTGGGAGAAACTTTTGACTTTGTTTAGTTCTGGAGCGACAAGGATGACCAACGACCCCCAAAATCCCCCCTTTTGAGTTGGCCATGTGCCTAAGTTTTTTGTTCACCGTTAATTTTACTGTATTTTTTTAACATGAATAAAAGATTTAATATCTCAAAGTGTAGTATCTGTTCCGGCAGATACTGCACTTAAGATAATTTGTACCAGTCAATGGAGGGGAAACCCTCTATACTGGGACAATTATTATTTTTGGTAACCAGAGTGACCCCTTTTAGGGGAGCTGGTTTTTACCTCACATTAAAAACGGCCTTGTGCCTAATTTGCTCAGTGGGGGAGCAAATAAATACCATCTGTTCCGGCAGATGCTGCACTTAAGATAATTTGTACCGGTCAATGGAGGGGAAACCCTCTATACTGGGACAATTATTATTTTTGGAAACCAGAGTGCCCCCTTTTTGCCTACTTTTAGGGGAGCTGGTTTTTACCTCACATTAAAAACGGCCTTGTGCCTAATTTGCTCAGTGGGGGAGCAAATAAACACCATCTGTTCCGGCAGATACTGCAAGCTATGACTAGCTATGACTAGCAAAGACCAGATGTGGGGGCGACCCCACATGCCTGACCTTTAACCAGCTCCCATTTCCCACCTCTCGGGAGCTGGTCCCCTTTTCCCCTTCCCCCTCCCTTCACTCCTCACATTAAAAATCGGCCTTGTGCCTAATTTGCTCGGTGGGGGAGCAAATAAATACCATCTGTTCCGGCAGATACTGCACTTAAGATAATTTGTACCAGTCAATGGAGGGGAAACCCTCTATACTGGGACAATTATTATTTTTGGTAACCAGAGTGACCCCTTTTAGGGGAGCTGGTTTTTACCTCACATTAAAAACGGCCTTGTGCCTAATTTGCTCAGTGGGGGAGCAAATAAATACCATCTGTTCCGGCAGATACTGCAAGCTATGACTAGCAAAGACCAGATGTGGGGGCAACCCCACATGCCTGACCATTAACCAGCTCCCATTTCCCACCTCTCGGGAGCTGGTCCCCTTTTTCCCTTCCCCCTCCCTTCACTCCTCACATTAAAAATTGGCCTTGTGCCTAATTTGCTCGGTGGGGGAGCAAATAAATACCATCTGTTCCGGCAGATACAAGCAAAGACCATATGTGGGGGCAACCCCACATATAAGACCTTGGTCAATGTAGGGGCAACCCTTCATACCAATTGTCACTATCCAGCTCCCCTACTCCCCGGGGAGTTGGTCCCCCATTTCCCCTTCACTCCTCACATTAAAAATCGGCCTTGTGCCTAATTTGCTCGGTGGGGGAGCAAGTAAACACCCTGTTGTTCTTGGCCTTCGGACCGGGATCAAAGTGTAGTATCTGTTCTGCAGATGCTGCACTTAAGATAATTTATCCCGGTCAATGGAGGGGAAACTCTCTATACTGGGACAATTACTATTTTTTGACCCAACCAGGGTGCCCATTTTCCCTTTTATTTTTCGGGGAGCTGGTTTAACCCCACTTTAAAAACGACCTTGTGTCGCATTTTGCTTTGGTGGGAAAGCAAATAAATACTAATAGAAAAGAGTGTTTTTAATATAAATATCAATACACACACAAAAAAAAAACGAATTTATAGGAGATTTAAAAACAGAACAGCTATAAAATACATGGCTCTCCAGTGGAAAATAGAACTTCTCCAATAAGAAAATGTAGATACAATACGGTTACTATTTTTACTAATATAAAAAAATGAAATATTTATAAGATTAATAATAATAAGATTAAAGATCTATATATATGGTATCAACTATTATATAAATATAACTTTTAAGTTCGTTCCCTATGGACTCGAAAACGGCTGGGTCAATTTTTCTGAAATATTACACGAAGGTACTTTATGTGCCTGGCAGTGTTCTTTGATAGGTTTTGTCTTTGATAAGTATTGATAATCGAAATAGTCCGATATAAAGGATAGACACTCGATTTACAGCACTCATACACTTATTGATCCGTGCTGAAATAATAACGTTATTATTTAAAAGCCATTCTTAACATGGGGAGAGGAGCGTTTTGTACCTATTCTGTACTTTAACCTTGCAATTGAATAAAAAAAAAACCCACAAAAGTTTAATTAAACTTAAAAAATAGCACGTTTACAGCACTCATACACTTATTGATCCGTGCTGAAATAATAACGTTATTATTTAAAAAGCCATTCTTAACATGGGGAGAGGAGCGTTTTGTACCTATTCTGTACTTTAACCTTGCAATTGAATAAAAAAAAAACCCACAAAAGTTTAATTAAACTTAAAAAATAGCGCGTTTACAGCACTCATACACTTATTGATCCGTGCTGAAATAATAACGTTATTATTTAAAAGCCATTCTTAACATGGGGAGAGGAGCGTTTTGTACCTATTCTGTACTTTAACCTTGCAATTGAATAAAAAAAAACCCACAAAAGTTTAATTAAACTTAAAAAATAGCGCGTTTACAGCACTCATACACTTATTGATCCGTGCTGAAATAATAACGTTATTATTTAAAAGCCATTCTTAACATGGGGAGAGGAGCGTTTTGTACCTATTCTGTACTTTAACCTTGCAATTGAATAAAAAAAAAACCCACAAAAGTTTTATTAAACTTAAAAAATAGCGCGTTTACAGCACTCATACACTTATTGATCCGTGCTGAAATAATAACGTTATTATTTAAAAGCCATTCTTAACATGGGGAGAGGAGCGTTTTGTACCTATTCTGTACTTTAACCTTGCAATTGAATAAAAAAAAACCCATAAAAGTTTAATTAAGCTTAAAAAATAGCGCGGGTCAATAAGTGCATTAGCACCCTGTTTACATTTACACCTTAAACAGCCTAACATCACAAGTGAATTTGAAAAGTTTTATTACCATCTAAGCCGAAAAACTCCACATATAAAATCAACAGTAGGTTCTTTGATATGACAGGGGCGCGTCCGAAATGAATGTTTCTGTTTAAAGCAAAATTGAACCATAATACTTTACTTTTTTTATCTTAAACTTTAATTCAATTCAATATATAAAAAATGATTTCATAAAATGAACAGTATGTTCTCTACAGAGCAATTTAAACTATAATTTATTGTGGACTAAGTCATTGATGAGACGCATGTGAAGCTTCCCCCCCCTCCCCTCGCCTGTGTGCTAAAGCGGACAATCAATCGATTTGATAGAAAAATGGGCGATTTTATCGATTTTGATGACAATAAAATATGAGTATGAAACATAGGTTGATCATCATTTAATCTCGAGCAACATCAGGTCTTCCTGCTAGCATAGAATAAATGTTATTATATTCTTTTGGAATTCTTTGGAGATGAGGCTTCATAATTTATCAGTTTATATAGGTACAAAGTTGAGAATTTTAGTAAGATTTTTATGTCTATTTTTATGTTTGGGTAAGAAAATCCCAGTTTATATAGGTACAAAGTTGAGAATTCTAGTAAGATTTTTATGTCTTTTTTAATGTTTGGGTAAGAAAATCCCAGTTTATATAGGTACAAAGTTGAGAATTCTAGTAAGATTTTTATGTCTTTTTTTTATTTTTGTGTAAGAAAATCCCAGTTTATATAGGTACAAAGTTGAGAATTCTAGTAAGATTTTTATGTCTTTTTTTTATTTTTGGGTAAGAAAATCCCAGTTTATATAGGTACAAAGTTGAGAATTTTAGTAAGATTTTTATGTCTTTTTTTTATTTTTGGGTAAGAAAATCCCAGTTTATATAGGTACAAAGTTGAGAATTCTAGTAAGATTTTTATGTCTTTTTTTTAATGTTTGGGTAAGAAAATCCCAGTTTATATAGGTACAAAGTTGAGAATTCTAGTAAGATTTTTATGTCTTTTTTAATGTTTGGGTAAGAAAATCCCAGTTTATATAGGTACAAAGTTGAGAATTCTAGTAAGATTTTTATGTCTTTTTTTTTAATGTTTGGGTAAGAAAATCCCAGTTTATATAGGTACAAAGTTGAGAATTCTAGTAAGATTTTTATGTCTATTTTTATGTTTGGGTAAGAAAATCCCAGTTTATATAGGTACAAAGTTGAGAATTCTAGTAAGATTTTTATGTCTATTTTTATGTTTGGGTAAGAAAATCCCAGTTTATATAGGTACAAAGTTGAGAATTCTAGTAAGATTTTTATGTCTTTTTTTTATTTTTGTGTAAGAAAATCCCAGTTTATATAGGTACAAAGTTGAGAATTCTAGTAAGATTTTTATGTCTTTTTTTTATTTTTGGGTAAGAAAATCCCAGTTTATATAGGTACAAAGTTGAGAATTTTAGTAAGATTTTTATGTCTTTTTTTTATTTTTGGGTAAGAAAATCCCAGTTTATATAGGTACAAAGTTGAGAATTCTAGTAAGATTTTTATGTCTTTTTTTTAATGTTTGGGTAAGAAAATCCCAGTTTATATAGGTACAAAGTTGAGAATTCTAGTAAGATTTTTATGTCTTTTTTAATGTTTGGGTAAGAAAATCCCAGTTTATATAGGTACAAAGTTGAGAATTCTAGTAAGATTTTTATGTCTTTTTTTTTAATGTTTGGGTAAGAAAATCCCAGTTTATATAGGTACAAAGTTGAGAATTCTAGTAAGATTTTTATGTCTATTTTTATGTTTGGGTAAGAAAATCCCAGTTTATATAGGTACAAAGTTGAGAATTCTAGTAAGATTTTTATGTCTTTTTTTTAATGTTTGGGTAAGAAAATCCCAGTTTATATAGGTACAAAGTTGAGAATTCTAGTAAGATTTTTATGTCTTTTTTTTATTTTTGGGTAAGAAAATCCCAGTTTATATAGGTACAAAGTTGAGAATTTTAGTAAGATTTTTATGTCTTTTTTTTATTTTTGGGTAAGAAAATCCCAGTTTATATAGGTACAAAGTTGAGAATTCTAGTAAGATTTTTGTCTATTTTTATGTTTGGGTAAGAAAATCCCAGTTTATATAGGTACAAAGTTGAGAATTCTAGTAAGATTTTTATGTCTTTTTTTTAATGTTTGGGTAAGAAAATCCCAGTTTATATAGGTACAAAGTTGAGAATTCTAGTAAGATTTTTATGTCTTTTTTTATTTTTGTGTAAGAAAATCCCAGTTTATATAGGTACAAAGTTGAGAATTCTAGTAAGATTTTTATGTCTTTTTTAATGTTTGGGTAAGAAAATCCCAGTTTATATAGGTACAAAGTTGAGAATTTTAGTAAGATTTTTATGTCTTTTTTTTTATTTTTGGGTAAGAAAATCCCAGTTTATATAGGTACAAAGTTGAGAATTCTAGTAAGATTTTTATGTCTTTTTTTTATTTTTGGGTAAGAAAATCCCAGTTTATATAGGTACAAAGTTGAGAATTCTAGTAAGATTTTTGTCTATTTTTATGTTTGGGTAAGAAAATCCCAGTTTATATAGGTACAAAGTTGAGAATTCTAGTAAGATTTTTATGTCTTTTTTAATGTTTGGGTAAGAAAATCCCAGTTTATATAGGTACAAAGTTGAGAATTCTAGTAAGATTTTTATGTCTTTTTTTTAATGTTTGGGTAAGAAAATCCCAGTTTATATAGGTACAAAGTTGAGAATTCTAGTAAGATTTTTATGTCTTTTTTAATGTTTGGGTAAGAAAATCCCAGTTTATATAGGTACAAAGTTGAGAATTCTAGTAAGATTTTTATGTCTTTTTTATTTTTGTGTAAGAAAATCCCAGTTTATATAGGTACAAAGTTGAGAATTCTAGTAAGATTTTTATGTCTTTTTTTATTTTTGGGTAAGAAAATCCCAGTTTATATAGGTACAAAGTTGAGAATTTTAGTAAGATTTTTATGTCTTTTTTTTATTTTTGGGTAAGAAAATCCCAGTTTATATAGGTACAAAGTTGAGAATTCTAGTAAGATTTTTATGTCTTTTTTTTAATGTTTGGGTAAGAAAATCCCAGTTTATATAGGTACAAAGTTGAGAATTCTAGTAAGATTTTTATGTCTTTTTTAATGTTTGGGTAAGAAAATCCCAGTTTATATAGGTACAAAGTTGAGAATTTTAGTAAGATTTTTATGTCTTTTTTTTATTTTTGGGTAAGAAAATCCCAGTTTATATAGGTACAAAGTTGAGAATTCTAGTAAGATTTTTGTCTATTTTTATGTTTGGGTAAGAAAATCCCAGTTTATATAGGTACAAAGTTGAGAATTCTAGTAAGATTTTTATGTCTTTTTTTTAATGTTTGGGTAAGAAAATCCCAGTTTATATAGGTACAAAGTTGAGAATTCTAGTAAGATTTTTATGTCTTTTTTTATTTTTGTGTAAGAAAATCCCAGTTTATATAGGTACAAAGTTGAGAATTCTAGTAAGATTTTTATGTCTTTTTTAATGTTTGGGTAAGAAAATCCCAGTTTATATAGGTACAAAGTTGAGAATTTTAGTAAGATTTTTATGTCTTTTTTTTATTTTTGGGTAAGAAAATCCCAGTTTATATAGGTACAAAGTTGAGAATTCTAGTAAGATTTTTGTCTATTTTTATGTTTGGGTAAGAAAATCCCAGTTTATATAGGTACAAAGTTGAGAATTTTAGTAAGATTTTTATGTCTTTTTTTTATTTTTGGGTAAGAAAATCCCAGTTTATATAGGTACAAAGTTGAGAATTCTAGTAAGATTTTTGTCTATTTTTATGTTTGGGTAAGAAAATCCCAGTTTATATAGGTACAAAGTTGAGAATTCTAGTAAGATTTTTATGTCTTTTTTTTAATGTTTGGGTAAGAAAATCCCAGTTTATATAGGTACAAAGTTGAGAATTCTAGTAAGATTTTTATGTCTTTTTTTATTTTTGTGTAAGAAAATCCCAGTTTATATAGGTACAAAGTTGAGAATTCTAGTAAGATTTTTATGTCTTTTTTAATGTTTGGGTAAGAAAATCCCAGTTTATATAGGTACAAAGTTGAGAATTTTAGTAAGATTTTTATGTCTTTTTTTTTATTTTTGGGTAAGAAAATCCCAGTTTATATAGGTACAAAGTTGAGAATTCTAGTAAGATTTTTATGTCTTTTTTTTATTTTTGGGTAAGAAAATCCCAGTTTATATAGGTACAAAGTTGAGAATTCTAGTAAGATTTTTGTCTATTTTTATGTTTGGGTAAGAAAATCCCAGTTTATATAGGTACAAAGTTGAGAATTCTAGTAAGATTTTTATGTCTTTTTTAATGTTTGGGTAAGAAAATCCCAGTTTATATAGGTACAAAGTTGAGAATTCTAGTAAGATTTTTATGTCTTTTTTTTAATGTTTGGGTAAGAAAATCCCAGTTTATATAGGTACAAAGTTGAGAATTCTAGTAAGATTTTTATGTCTTTTTTAATGTTTGGGTAAGAAAATCCCAGTTTATATAGGTACAAAGTTGAGAATTCTAGTAAGATTTTTATGTCTTTTTTATTTTTGTGTAAGAAAATCCCAGTTTATATAGGTACAAAGTTGAGAATTCTAGTAAGATTTTTATGTCTTTTTTTATTTTTGGGTAAGAAAATCCCAGTTTATATAGGTACAAAGTTGAGAATTTTAGTAAGATTTTTATGTCTTTTTTTTATTTTTGGGTAAGAAAATCCCAGTTTATATAGGTACAAAGTTGAGAATTCTAGTAAGATTTTTATGTCTTTTTTTTAATGTTTGGGTAAGAAAATCCCAGTTTATATAGGTACAAAGTTGAGAATTCTAGTAAGATTTTTATGTCTTTTTTAATGTTTGGGTAAGAAAATCCCAGTTTATATAGGTACAAAGTTGAGAATTCTAGTAAGATTTTTATGTGGATTTTTATGTTTGGGTAAGAAAATCCCAGTTTATATAGGTACAAAGTTGAGAATTCTAGTAAGATTTTTATGTCTTTTTTAATGTTTGGGTAAGAAAATCCCAGTTTATATAGGTACAAAGTTGAGAATTCTAGTAAGATTTTTATGTCTATTTTTATGTTTGGGTAAGAAAATCCCAGTTTATATAGGTACAAAGTTGAGAATTCTAGTAAGATTTTTATGTCTTTGTTTTATTTTTGTGTAAGAAAATCCCAGTTTATATAGGTACAAAGTTGAGAATTCTAGTAAGATTTTTATGTCTTTTTTTTATTTTTGGGTAAGAAAATCCCAGTTTATATAGGTACAAAGTTGAGAATTTTAGTAAGATTTTTATGTCTTTTTTTTATTTTTGGGTAAGAAAATCCCAGTTTATATAGGTACAAAGTTGAGAATTCTAGTAAGATTTTTGTCTATTTTTATGTTTGGGTAAGAAAATCCCAGTTTATATAGGTACAAAGTTGAGAATTTTAGTAAGATTTTTATGTCTTTTTCTTTTTTTTTTTTTACTTTTTTTTTTTACTTTTTTTTTTTACTTTTTTATACTCTTCCATAACAGAAATTCCAAAGGCGTTTGATGACAGTTGTGCATCAATTTGAGACGATGATCAATGGAAAGGCTTGCTTATTCTTCATCTTTACATAACTCTAAATTGGAAAAAAATAATGACAAATAAATCTAGTCATATTATGATTAAAAAATTAAACTTCTTTATTTCCCAAAATAAAATTAAATGGTTTCTAGTTTTTATCTTTCCGTGGCACACCAGTAATCATTCCGCAGCACACTAATGTGCCGTGGCGCACTGGTTGGAACCACTGGTTTGTGCTCTCTCTCTCTCTCTCTCTCTCTCTCTCTCTCTCTCTCTTCTCGGTTGTATAAAACTAGACTCCCTGTCCTCTCCAATTTATCCTTCTTATAGCCACTATTTTCTCCATATGCAAAATAATACCACAGAAAAGAGGTGCGGCGGACACTTGTAAGAGTAATACTTTCTATTACAAATTTCCACAAACAAAATGACGTACTTTTCACAAAGATCAACGTCCTTATAATGTTAGACATCAAATGATCCTAAAATTATGAAACGAAAAGGGATATATATGACGATGTCAAAGTAAAGGTCAACTTTTTGTAGGCGATTACGAATTCTTTTGTAACCGTGCCACTTGGTTACTGAGTTTTCTTTTTTAATCTTTTTTTGATTCTTGATTTTTTGTTTGTTTTTCGTTTTTATTTCTACCCATTTTTCATGTCGGCCTTACTTTGTCTCTCTTTCTGTCTCATTTCGTCTCTTTTGCTTGCTCTCTCTCTCTCTCTCTCTCTCTCTCTTTCTCTCTCTCTTTTACGTCGTCTCTCTCTCGCTCTTACTTACTCTCTCGTTTACTTCACCTCTTTCATTCTCTCTCGCTTATTTGGTCTTGTCTCTCTCACATGCTCTCTCCTCAATTCGCCTCTCTCTTAATTCGTTTCTTTCTGTTAATTTATCTCTCTGTCTCTCTCTTACTTTGTCTCTCTCTCTCTCTCTCTATTTTACTTTGTCTCTCTCTCTCACTTGGTCTCTCTCTGTCTCATTTGGTCTCTCTCTCACACTTGGTCTCTCTCTCACTTTGTGTGTGTCTCTCTCTCACACTTGGTCTCTCTCTCTCTCACACTTGGTCTCTCTCTCTCTCTCACTTGTCTCTCTCTCTCTCTCACACTTGTCTCTCTCTCTCTCTCACACTTGGTCTCTCTATCTTTCTCTTAACTCGTCTCTCTTTCTTAATTTGTCTTTCTTTCTTAATTTGTTTTTCTTTCCTTATTTGTCCTTCGCTTTTAACTCCCCCCTCTCTCTCTCTCTTACTTCGTCTCTCTTTCCCTCTCCATCTCAAACCCTTATTTCCTCTTCCTTTTTATGCTTTCTCTTTGTCTTAATTTATTTTCTTTAATTCCCTTTATCTCAGTCTCTCTTTGTTTCTCCCATTTTTCTTTCTACAGTTTTTTTTCTTTCCGTCTTCTTTAACCGTCTGCTCCTGGCATCGTCTCACTTTCCCCGTCCACCCTTCACTATCTTTCTTCCCCCTGCTTGGTATTGTCCCTTAACTTAAATATTACCCGACTTTCCAAATACCCTCCTTCCTCCCTGTTTCCAGGTGTGTCAGACGCAGCTGACCCTGAAAGAAATACTATTAACACAGCCACATGCTAAAGTCGTTACTCAAACCGGAAGCGAATATCCTATTCACCGCGTGCTCGTTAACCATCACCCACCGCCACCACCATCTGCTCCCCTCCCGACGTTTTTCTTCCAAAGGTGTAAAGAGGACATTCTGTCTAATAGATCGTATGGTTCTTATAGTTTTTGGTTAATCACTTCAAACCCACCCGGAGTAGCTTTATTTCCTCTCATTATTGATTTCATACGCTCTCCCCCTCTTCCTCTTCCCCCCTGCTGCTTCTGTAATAATTTATTGGTTATTCATTTTAAGGTTACACTTATTACCTATCAGCCACGCCTTCACTTCGAGTAAAAATCGTCGAAACATTTTAGCACTTTTTGTACGCGTCGTCCCAGCGGTTTTATAATTTAGGTACGACAAATTTAGGCACGAAAAATCGCTCGTGCCGAGTCTTTATTTGTTTTATATTTATGCACGACAATTAAAGGTACGTCAAATGGCTCGTGCTGAGTCTCTATTTGTACGATATTTAGGCACGACAAATGAATAAATGGTTCGTGCCGAGTTTTTATTTGTGTGATATTAAGGCACGACAAAAAAACGCACGACAAAAGCTTCTTTTTTTTTTTTTTGCTAAATATCTTTATGAAAAAGAAACCAATAGTCCAACATAAAAAATATTCCTTTTAATTTAAAAGAAAAAAAAAACAAAACTTTACACTGTTTTATAAAGGTCCCACTGCTATTGGCAATAAAACGTGAATATATGAAGTATTTAATTCTCCCAAATTTTGGCACATCAGTTGAGCTAGAATAAGTTTATATTCTACACAAAATTGTAGCGAAAAAAGAATTGGTTTATTTTTTTACTGATATTTTAATGAAAGAAAAAAAAAAACACTGCACAACAATTCGTCTAAATTAAAATCGGTTGTCTTGTTCTTCTTGACATAAGAATCCTAGGTTGTTCGAATGATGTGCTTAAACATTACACAAATAGTAAACCTTCCTCAAGTATCTAAGATCTCTCTCTACAGAGGTTTGTCAGGACAACCAGGCATGAGGATACTTTTTCCCTACAAGTAAACACTGATATATATATATATATATATATATATATATATATATATATATATATATATAATTTCGAACGATGTCCGTCGTTAATTCACGACTCACACAGCAGTCGCCGATTAGCGTAATGGTTAGGAGCCTTGACTGTGGTACAGACGGTCAGATTTCAATCCTGGCTTGAGGTAGTTGCCTTTCTAGCCGCACTGATGAGCTGTGAAACAGCGAAACAGTACTGTATGTAGGCGGTCGGGTTTCAATCCTGGCTTGCTGTAGTTGCCTGAGTTGTGAAACAGCGAAACAGTACTGTATCTGGATGACTATATATATATATATATATATATATATATATATATATATATATACTAGTTACGACCAAAGTTTTATTTCATTCGGACAAAACACTAAGAAACGAGGCCTAATTAGAGTGGGGCCCGTTTTTGGGGTCACCCTGTATATATATATATATATATATATATATATATATATATATATATATATATACATACATTCCTGGTCAAAATCATAAGACCACTTAAGAAAGTAAACGTTTACGCATATTACCAAATTTTTTAATCAAACAAATGGTTGAAACCATTGCCAAAAGGGAAAATATGATGGAAAAAAATGAAATCTGCTTCATTGGAAACCTTAACCCTGATCTAATAATTATTTTTTAAAAAACAAACATTTTCACCTGGTCAAAATGATAAGACCACTTTAATAAAATCGGCTAGTTTTCAAAAAATGAATACGAAAAGCTTTCTATGTTACTAAAAGCAACTTGTTAGTGGATAAAAAAAAAATCTGACTAAACTATAAATGGCAAAAGGGAAACCATTATCACAGTTTGAGAAAGGAATGATCTTTGAGCTTAATAGGGGTTGACTCTCCCATAGATCCATTGCAAACGAAATGAATCGTAGCAAAACGGTCACCACAAATTTTTAAAGAAATCCAGATCAATATGGACACGAAAAGTTCGGATCGACCAAAAAACATAACCCCATCACTGGATCGCAGTATGAGCTCAAGTCGATTGAAAAGCCAAACAGAAGCAGCAGAATGTAGTCCTAAAACCGTCAGAAGGAATCTGAAAATGAAGGGTTTCAATCATTTAAAGCGACTGCAGAAACCACGCCTTCTTTAACAGCACAAAACTAACCGACTTAAATATTCCGCCAAATATCAGTCTTGGGATGAAGAGAAGTGGGAAAATGTAATTTTCTCCGATGAGAAAAAGTTTAATCTAGATGGTCCAGATGGATTTCAACACTATTGGCTTGAGAAAAATTTGCCCAAAGAGACTTTTTCAACTCGGCATAGTGGAGGAGGGTCTTTAATGATTTGGGGTGCGTTCTCGTCAGCTGGGACCCTAAACTTGCAAGTAGTGAAATGCCGGCAAACATCATTGAAGTACATTTCAATGCTTGAAAATGCTTCTATCAGGACTGAAGGTCCACGTCTGTGTGGAAGAAATTAGATTTTCCAGCAAGACAACGCTGCGATACACGCTTCTCGACAAGCACAAGAATACTTTTCTTCAAATAATATAGAATTGTTAGATCATCCAGCATGTTCTCCGGACCTCAATCCCATTGAAAATCTTTGGGGATGGATGGCAAAAGAAGTGTTCAGAGATGGAACCCAGTATAATTCGATAAAGGAACTTTCTGATTCAGTTTGCAGTACATGGGATAAAATTCCTTCACAACTGATAAAAAACTTAGTCGCAAGCATGCCGAAGAGAATTTTTGAAGTAATTCGTAATAATGAAGGCTATACTAAATACTGAGACCCTTTTTAGTAATTTATAATTGCCTTTTGTTATTTTGATCAGGTGAAAATGTTTGCTTTTTAAAAAATAATTATTAGATCAGGGTTAAGGTTACAAATGAAGCAGATTTCATTTTTTTCCCATCATATTTTCCCTTTTGGAAATGGTTTCAACCATTAGTTTGATTCAAAATTTGGTAATATGCGTAAACGCTTACTTTCTTAAGTGGTCTTATGATTTTGACCAGGACTGTATATATGATATATATAATATATATTTATATATTATATATATTGACAAATATATAAATACTAGCATTTCAGCCCGGCGTTGCCCGGGTGTTTGGATGTGTCTGTTGAACAGCAAAAAAAGTGGTAGTAGGAAGGCAGGCTCGAACCCGTACCGCAAAGGAGGAAAAGAACGGGATACAACCTAACGTATATGCTGTTACGACCACCGCCAAACCGGAAGCGACATTTTTTAAAAATTAAGCAAGACAATCTAAAGGAGAGAATAACTTAAAAAAATATCGGCGAAAACAAGTGACCCCCCCTGTAGAAAAGTGCCTAGTTGAAGGGGAAGATGCTAATGTTTTTAGCCAATTTTTCGATATTTGTCGTATGAAAGGTCAAACTTTAAAACGATACTGATCTTGGTAAAATCCGTCGCCTCTATTGAAAGTTTAAGGCAGACATGCAAACAGATATACATACATGCATTTATATATTGGTAACTAAAAATTTTCAACCCAAACTGATGAAAAAGCTTGCCCTATCTCTGAATATCCTTTATGTAAAATTTCAAATATTTAGACCAGAAATTGTCTGAGTAATTTGGAAGAGACCGTAGAGGTCAATTTTTTTAACTTTGACCCCTTTTTTGAACTCTTAACATTTATTGTTTTGGGCTCAAATTAAATTGTTAAGTTAGATCCATGTCCAAGAAGCCTATATCTAAAATTTCAAGTGTTTAGATCCAAAATTGTAGGAGAAGTTTGATAGAGTTCTCAAAGGTCAAATCGCTGAACTTTGACCCCTTAATCGTAAAATTTCTGGCCGAAAATCAATCACATTGATTTTCCCAAATCTCAGTACCCTGTATATTGAATTTCGAGTCTGTAGGCTAAAAATTGATAGTTATTGCGTAGGGGAATGTACACAGACACACACAGAGACACTTTTCACTTTTATACTAGCATATATATATATATATATATATATATATATATTATACACACTGACATATAAGATTGTTTATCAATTTATTTTATTAGTGATTCTGTGGTATTTTTCACCCTCATTGGGCGCTTGAAAGGAGTTATCTGCCCTTAGCTATATTTAGCCGTCTCTATTTGTTATCCATACTCCTATAATTTTTTTTGTGTGTGTGTGCATTGATATCCATATTAAAAACCCTTTTTTTTTCGATTTATTCAAAAAGAAAATACAACTTTGTTAAATATGGCTCGTAGAATTGCATTCATCTGCAAAAGATCTAGCCAATTTGCATATTCTTTTAAACATTCATTTTAGTTAATTCCCTATTAGTTTTTTCGGTTTCTTATGAGATAATAATCTTTAGTTAACTCGTACATGCAATTATATTCATGCAGATATTCTACATGATTTATACTTGCGTAATATTTGCGTAAAAAGGTTACAGTAAACACAAACCTCTTTCTATACATATTTATCTATGCGTATGTATATTTGTTTAAAAATTTTGCCTACCAGATTTCTCCCACAGTTTTTGGTCTACAGACATAAATCTTAATATATAGGGTATTCGAACCCATGCGAAACTTTATATTTGGGTTTTAGCCGGGGAAAATCGGTGGTAAAGTGTGAAAATTGAAAAATGGAATTTGCTAGGTGATGGTCGAATGACGGCATTACGAATATGCATGCGTAACGTAATAGCTATTGGTTCATGTTTTAATGCTTAGCCTTGCAGCAAACATGTCTTCATAGCTCAAGCATTAATGTCAAAGGACAACGTAAATCGTAAATCGCTAAACGTTTTGGTTTCGATTCTCGATAGCGGCGCACGAGTTATTATTATTATTTGTTTGTTTTTTTTACTTTTTAAATAATACTATGTATTGGGTCCAATATATATAAATATAAATACGAAATCTGCATTAATCAAAATATCATATTTAAGCCTATTTTACGACCTGGCAATGCCTGACGGCCTGCTAGTTATTAATATTTTACTTTTTCATACTTTTTTTATTATTTATAATTTTTCATTGATAAAAGTGTTATACACGTAAAAATATTTAAAATCACATAGTATTCGTCACTCAAATAAGCTCTCCTCGGTATAGCTCCTACAAGAAATGGTGCACCTTCTCCAAATTATGTTATTGATCAAGTAACAACACGAAGCTGGGTACTTCACCAGACTAGAGAAATTCTTGTTCTGGAATCCAGCAAGATCAGAAGACCACAAGAAAGATATACTATAACTTATTTTAATTGTAGGGTATTTGGCCGACATTCACCGAAGCCTTGTATAGGTAAATGTCTCTCAACCCCTAACAAAAAAAATAAATAAATAAATAAATAAATAAATAAAAAGGTGTCAGAATCGGCATAATGACGAAAACGAATTTTTATTTTATTTTACCGTCATTGGATATTTTACCCTTCACTAGACTATCCATTCACGTGAAATCACTTTTTTTCTTCATCCTATCTCCTCTGCTTCACTTTTTGTTATCAAGTAATATCTATGACTTACTTCATCAAATACTTTTGCAAGCAAAACCCGATCCCACATTTTGCTAAATCCTACCCTCTCATGAGAAGGAAAGTATTTCTTCGAAACTCCGCGGATTAAGGACTATCCACTTATTTAGTGTTTCCTTTTCAAAGCTGAACTAACGTTCATTTCTCCACCTGAACTAATTCACTTGGCAAGTCAACTTTTTAATTGGCATCGCTAAATTTGAACGCTTTTTACTTCCTATGACTTCGTAGCATAGCGGTAAGATGTCACTTTTTTTTTTTTCACTTTCTTTTCCGCCTTCGCATCACGGGTTCGAGCCTGCCTGCCTACTAACAACTTTTTTCTTTTGGTACACAACACACACATCCAAACACCCGAGCAACGCCGGGTACCCTCGTTAGTTTATAATAAAGTTTTATTTAGCAATAAAGATGAATCATTTTGTTTTATTTTTGTTTTGATATACGTGTGCGGTATCGACACGCAAGAGAAAGATTAAATCAGTAAATGTTTTACGAGATGTTCGTAGTTCATGGATTTAAGTGTTTATATGTTTTTTAATCGTGTATAGCCGTAAAGACTTGATATTTATTTCTTGCATAGAATCATAGAAAACTGTGACAACAAGTGAAAATGAAAAACCTCCTCCGACGGAGCAAATCGTGAATTCTTTAGAGAAAAACGTAATGTGATAATTTTACCCCATACATCTCTGATGTACCACAAGGTCATTTTTGTTGTTGTTCATCCAGTGAGATTCAAACGATAATATGAGAGACAAAAAGAAGCAAAAAATAAAAATATTAATCCTCGTTGATATAGTACTTCCATGTTGAGAATTTATATGTATGGTCTGCACCAAGTTATGACGGTGTTTTTACGTCGAACCTCGACGGAGTCAGTCGGCGAGTTGTTTACTGCATCCTGAACTAAAACTGATTTGGGTTTTGCGCGCAGTTTATATAGGTTTTCTTGGAGCGCTGATTGGATAAAAAGTGGAAACTGTCACGTGGTATAGTCTTGAACTACGTCCGCACGAAGAGGCATAGATTTACTTTTTACTTCGACAGAATTTTCGTAGGCGGATAAGACAAATGTATGCGTAACTAAAAAGTTCGTTATCAATCCATTTTAATGTCTCTGGTGTGTCGCTGCAAAATGTTCAATCGAGAAGAAGAAGAAGAAGATTATGTTCTCAACGTCTTTATTAATTGGTGTTTGAAAGATAAATAACTTTCATGCAATATTAGAACATCTATGTATCCTTATATAGAGATCAAGTGTTAGGCCAGGAAGAAGCCTCCTTAATTTTCGAGAACTTCGACTAAAATAAAATGAAATAATATATATATATATATATATATATATATATATTCATATAAATATTCATATTCATATATAAAATCCAGGTTACCTCGACGGTCGTACATCTAAACAATATGATATAAATGCGGGGGTGCCCCAGGGTTCTATCCTTGGACCTCTGCTGTTCCTGATATTCATAAATGACCTCCCCGACAAAATTGCCTCTGAGATGAGTATATATGCTGATGACACCACACTCTATACCAGGCACAACAGGAAAACAAATGAACATATATCTAAAGTAATGGCAGAAACACTAGAGGATGACCTCCAGTCAGTAGTGGAATGGGGAAAAAAATGGATGGTAACGTTCAATGCCACCAAGACAAAACTGGTTTCATTCAATAATTACAAGAAACCTTCTCTACCACCTATAGCAATGGCCAACGACTCTTTATCTGAGAGTACGTCTCTCAAGCTCCTTGGCCTAACGTTCACAGGAAACATGAGTTGGAACAATTACATCGAGGGCATTGCCAGGGCCGCTGCAAGGAGGGTGGGCTCTCTCTACCGTGCTAGAAAACTTCTAACACCCGAAAGTATCCTGTACCTCTATAAGGCCACTATTCGCCCATGTATGGAGTATTGCTGTCATATTTGGGCCGGTGCATCGGCTACTAGTCTCTCGCTCCTTGACAGGGTTCAAAAGAGAGTCGCCAATCTGATAGGCCCTAAACTGGCATCTAAACTTCAGCCTCTGTCCCATCGTCGAAACGTTGCATCCCTCTGCCTGTTCTACAAGTATTATAATGGTGAATGCTCTGAAGAACTGCAAGCACTTGTGCCCCCACGACGTGAACACCCTCGACAGACCCGACAAGCTGCAAAATCCCACCCCCACACTGTAGAGATCCCTAGATGTAAAAGATCTTTCTATTCCAGTAGTTTCTTCCCCAGAACTGCTAGACTTTGGAATTCCATTCCAGGTCACTGCTTCCCCAACTGTACTGACATGCATAAGTTCAAGTGCAACGTGAACCAACATCTCGCTGCCCTAATCCCGACATAGTACCGCAGTAGATGTTTCCCCTGATAGTAGCCCCCTACACCAAAGTGGCAATGTGCCTTGTTTGGGGTGAAAATGTAATAAAAAAAATAAAAAATAAAAATATATATGTATATAGTCTTTGAAGTTTTTAACCTTTAAGACTATACAAAAAAAATTATCTTTGTTTAGAAATCCATCTAGTCAGTAAGTAATTTAATCACTTGTAATCACTGCATCAACTCTCTCTCTCGAATTTACTATAGTACTAATAATTTATTTTTTAAGAGATCATCAGTTGTTTACCATGAAACAGTGTTTCTGGGATTTAATATATATATATATATATATATATATTTCTTGATTTTTTAAACGATAAATACGGTTAAGTAGCGTCTTCGCCTCGACGATCATTTTACTTAGAAAATCGACCATATTTTATTTGGACGTAAATATTTTTTTATTTATGTTTTAAGACAGTAATCTACCGACATGTAACCTCGAAACTTGCATGTCCGCATATTACTGTTTTAACAATAACAAATACATAGGGGCATATATATATATATATATATATATATATATATATATATATATATAGTTCAGATGTGTCTAACTGATGAGCCAAAATGAAGGCGAAACTCAAGTCTTGAACGTCCGGTCCATTGAATGTCATGACCCTTGTGGGCTGCGACGGTGTTTGGCTGTGGAAATATATATACACGTATATATATATATACACGTATATATATATATATACACGTATATATATATATACACGTATATATATATATACACGTATATATATATATATATATATATATATACACACGTATATATATACACGTATATATATATATATACACGTATATATATACACGTATATATATATATATATATACACGTATATATATATACACGTATATATATATACACGTATATATATATATACACGTATATATATATACACGTATATATATATATATACACGTATATATATACACATATATATATATATACACGTATATATATATATATACACGTATATATATATACACACGTATATATATATACACGTATATATATATATACACGTATATATATATATATACACGTATATATATACACGTATATATATACACGTATATATATATACACATATATATACACGTATATATACACGTATATATATATACACACGTATATATATATACATACACGTATATATATATACATACACGTATATATATACACGTATATATATATACATACACATATATATACATACACGTATATATATACACGCATATATATACACGCATATATATATACACGTATATATATACACGTATATATATACACGTATATATATATACACACGTATATATATACACGTATATATATATACACGTATATATATACACACGCATATATATATATATACACGTATATATATATGTATATATATATATACACACTTGTATATATATATATATATATATATATATATATATACATACACACGTATATATATACACACACGTGTATATATATATATATATATATATATATATATATGGTGCCCACAAAGTTTGGCTACATAATCTAGAGGATGCTTCCACAAAGTCTGGCTACATAATGTAGCCAGACTTTGTGGGCACCCTGTATATATATATATATATATATATATTAGTGATACCTAGTAATACTACACATCCAAACGACGTTTGACGTGACAGGTATAAGTGCTAAGTATAATTAGTTTATTTATTATTATTGTTATTATGATAATGCTTGGTTTATGTTCAGGAGAAATGGGGAAATACTATATGTTATTAAAACCAGCCGGGATTATAAAATTCTAATTTTGCAAATAACGTCCCCTTGGATTATTATTATTATTATTATTATTATTATTATTATTATTATTATTATTATTATTATTATTATTATTATTATTATTATTATTATTATTATTATTATTATTATTATTATTATTATTATTATTATTATTATTATTATTATTATTATTATTATTATTATTATTATTATTATTATTATTATTATTATTATTATTATTATTATTATTATTATTATTATTATTATTATTATTATTATTATTATTATTATTATTATTATTATTATTATTATTATTATTATTATTATTATTATTATTATTATTATTATTATTATTATTATTATTATTATTATTATTATTATTATTATTATTATTATTATTATTATTATTATTATTATTATTATTATTATTATTATTATTATTATTATTATTATTATTATTATTATTATTATTATTATTATTATTATTATTATTATTATTATTATTATTATTATTATTATTATTATTATTATTATTATTATTATTATTATTATTAGTATTATTAGTAGTAGTAGTAGTAGTAGTAGTAGATTGGGTTCGTTTTCTGGATAGAACTGACAAATGTTGTTTTTATGACCATCCATAACTATAAAAAGTCTCATGTTAACTAATAAACGCCTGTCATATATTTGATACTAAACGAATCATGTCTGTGCGAGACCCCCCCCCCCAAAAAAAAAGTAACAAAGTAGGTTTTCTATTTCTATTCATTTTCTGATAACAATCATGACTTTTCAGGCCAACGAGTTTTATATTTCGTACAATTAGACGATATAATACGTATCATGCATCTGCGACCCCCCCTTTTTTAAATCTGTGTAATAATAAAATTGTGGATCACTTATTGTTAGCTATAATATAACTCTTACCTGTATGTATGTATGTATGTATGTATGTATGTAATATTATATGCTACTGGTACCATGTAACCCAGTACTAACTGCCTCTCCTTTCTATTCCTGGCTGGTCTCCTAACTTAAAATTTACCAAACATTAATACTGTAATCCCTTTCCCTCCCCCATTGCAAAACTCACTCATGTTCTGCAGGGCAAGAAACAAAAACGATAAAATCCACTACAAAGCAACCAAACCAAACACTACAAATTAGGGATTAAAGATACAAAAAGTGTGAAGAATAAAAAAAAAAACTTCTAAAAAATAACTAGATACTGTTTCCAAAATAACTGTATTCGACATTAAATAACCTGAAAAGGGTTGATATAGCCATAAAACAACGTAACCAAGCTTCTTTTGGGGAGGGTTAACATCGGCCAATGGAGAAACATACCTCATCAAAGCTACAAATAAAGATTCGTACAACCCGAATTCTTGGTTGTATTTACAGCAGGTTTATTTACCGATGTTTCCATATTGTAAAGCTGCACATTTATCTTATCTTAAATTTTTACTATCGACATTTTCCGACAGTTTCTCCTACTCGGAGGCACTTCGGTAAGTCAACCGTCTCCCCCCCCTCTCTCTCTCTTTCTCTCTCTCTCTCTTTCTCTCTCTCTCTCTCTCTCTCTACCCCCCTCTCTCTCTCCGTCCCTCTGACTCTAAACTCTGACTACCAACTCTTGACTCATTTTTACGTGTCTCTCAAATTATCTCGTTACGTCATTTACTCAACGTGATCAAAGACACAAACCCGACGATCCACCCTTGTTTATTTAATATTTCTGTTTGTTTATTTATTAAAACTAACATTCCCTTTCATTTCTAACATAAATATTTTTATCCTTCCTACTTACAAATATCAATACGGTCATAATAATAATCGTCCTGCAAACTTGGTGTTCCCCGGACCAACTTCGCAACATTTTCATGTCTGTGTAATGTGCGTTTCTCGTCTGTGATTTTCATGTTATTATTTCTATTACAATAAATAAAAAAAAAAATGAGCACTTGAGACAATCCAGAAATTAATGATTTTCAGCGAAACTTTCTACATTAAATTAATAAACTAATAAAATGGAAAATATAAATTACCGGAACATTTATCGAATTAAAATTGTTTTTTTGTTACATTTTTTTAAACGAACAGTTTGTTTCTTCCTTTTTTTTTAAAATTTAATCGATGTCAAACAAGCACATTATTAATTAATATTTTTTTAAATTTTAAATCGAATATATCAGTCAGAATATTATTTTTTAATGTATGATATATATTTTGAGAATATAAGTTTCCTTGAAAAAATAGAACCGGAAATATAATAGTCAGTTTAGTAATTTTAGAATGTATGGATTTTCCCTTTTTATTTTTAACAAAAAATTAAAATTAAATTCAATACATTTTCCCGTAATTAATGTTCTCCGTTGTGTTAGTTTTTTAATTTCATGTAGAAGGTTTCGCTGAAAATTGTCAAAATTATGGATTGTCTCCCCTTTTCCCTTATAGAACTCATCCGAAACTGAAGAAATAATTATCGATAGCATTCTAAAGTACAAGAGTGCAAATAATAATAATAATAATAATAATAATAATAATAGTAATAATAATAATAATAGTAATAATAATAATAATAATAATAATAGTAGTAATAATAATAATAATAATAATAATAGTAATAATAATAATAATAATAATAATAGTAATAATAATAGTAAATAAATAAATAAATAAATATTTAAAATTAATTTACTTATGAAATTAGACCCATAATGCTTTTTGGTTTCTTCAGAATAAAGTCGACCATTTTAATCTTCTGTTATTATTACTAAAATGAATTACCGCATGACTCTTCGAAACTTAAAAGGAGAATAACACTGATAGCTTAAATAAATAAGCTTATTTCCAGTTTTAAACGCAACAATTGTCAGTTTTTTTATAATTGATTATAGAAATTATACCAATATAAATTAGATAAATTAACTTTAAATAATATTTCTAAATAGAACAATGAAAACGATTCTATTATAAAAATCAATTAATAAAATCGAGCTAATTATTAAAATAGATTTCTTTAAGATAATATGCAAATGAGGGTAGTCATTGGATGTAGATCTCTTTTGAATACGTAGTATATATAGAAATCATGATGGGATGAAAGTCTGTATACGTTTGTTTTCAATAAGGAAATGAATTTGTGAAGCAGCGTACCTTTTTTTTTTTTTTAATTACATTTTCACCCCAAACAAGGCACATTGCCACTTTGGTGTAGAGAGGCTACTATCAGGGTCAGCAACTACTGGGGCACTATGTAGGGATTTGGGCAGCAAGATGTCGGTTCACGTTGCACTTGAACTTCTGCATGTCAGTACAATTAGGGAAGTAGGAACCTGGAATGGAATTCCAGAGTCTAGCGGTTCTGGGGAAGAAACTACTGGAGTAAAAAGATCTTTTACATCTAGGGATCTCTACTGTGTGAAGGTGAGATTTAGCTGCCTGTCTGGTTTGTCGAGGGTGTCTGCGTCGTGGGGGCACAAGTGTCTGCAGTTCGTCAGAGCATTCACCATTAAAATACTTGTAGAACAAGCAGAGGGATCCAACGTTTCGTCGATGTGACAGAGGCTGAAGTTTAGATGCCAGTTCAGGGCCTATCAGATTGGCGATTCTTTTTTTAACCCTGTCTAGGAGCGAGAGACTAGTAGTAGACGCACCAGCCCAGATGTGACAACAATACTCCATATATGGGCGAATGGTGGCCTTATCTGCACATATTAATTAAATTGTGAATAAACAAACAAACAAGAATGCGATTTTATTATAATACAAGATTCATGCAAGCAAGCAAAGACATCCGGACGGTCCACAGAATTTTATAAATTTTTAGATTAAAACTTTAACAAATTAGTTATATTTCTTGTAACAATTTTTGCTCGATTAATAATTTATGACCAAACGATATTCTAATAATTGTAAATGGGTGGCAACATTCAATGCTGCTAAGACTGAACTACTTTCCTTTAACAATTGCAATAAACCTTTTCAACCACCGATTACTATGATTAATAACATTCTACATAAAAACTCTTCGTTTAAACTCCTCGGCTTAACATTCACAGGCAACGTGAATCGGAACAAGTACATTGAGGGCATTGGCAATGCTGCTGCAAAGGTTAGCTTTCTCTATCGTGCTAGGTTACTCATACCTGAGAGTATCCTGTACCTCTACGAAGCCACCATTCGCATACCATGCATGGAATATTGTTGCCACACCTGGGCTGGTGCATCTAGTAGTAGTCTCTCCCTCCTATAAGGAATAAAAAAAATAGTTTCCAATCTATTAGGTACCACACTATCAACCAAACTCTAACCCCTGCCCCCTCGACAAAATTTTGCATTCCTGTCTTTTTTACAAGTACTTTGATGTAAAGTGCTCTGACAAACTTGTAATGCTTGTGTCCCCTCGTTGGTGTAAATACCTCTGACCAACTCGATAGTAAGCAAAATCACACCTCTTCACTGTAGGAGTTCCTAGATGTCAGGAAGCTTTCTACTCTAATATTTTCTTCTCCTGAACTGCTAGAGTTTGAAATTGAATTCCTCTTTCTTGCCTTCCTGATTGTACAAACATGCAGAAATTTAAGTGTAATACGAACAAATATCTCGCTGCTCAACTCCCTACATAGTGCCCTTGTAGGCATGGCTCTACATAGTAGCTCCTTACATCCAAGTAGCAATATGCGTTGTTTTTGGAGTGAATAAGAGTAAAACAAGTGAAGCGTGCATGATCGCCGTGAGTGCACAGTCAACGAGGCATAAAATATGACTAAGTTCAGCATTTGCCCCCCCTTTTCATTTAGCCCTCAAATTCCCCAGGGGACGTCAAATCCTGATGAAAATTAACAAATGGCGCAGTTTTAGGCTTTAACATATGTAAATTTGAGTTCTGCATCATGCAAAAAAAAAAAAAAAAGAAATGACTAAGTTCATCATTTGCCCTCCTCCCTCCTATTTAGCTCCCAAAGTCCCCAAGACCTTAACCTATTTAAATTTGAGTTCAGCACCATGCAAAACTACTAAATAGACATACACAGAAAATTTTGGACAAATATGGTAAAATAGTCCCAAAAATGGAGTGTTTTTATTAGCTCTAAAAGAGCCCCTGGTGCACACCCAAGAGTTATCGCGAAGTATAGACAAACAAAATTATATAGAAATCAGTTAGTTACAACTTTTCAGAAAGTTTTATAAAAATCGAAGGCATCAATTTTTTTTTTTAAATAAGCACAAAAGTGTCAATTTTAGCCATTTTAACACGAAAGGAGGAACAACTGGAGTTTTCCCGGAAAATCCGTTCTGTTACTTTTTTACTCATATCATGTTTAATGTTTGTGCAAAATTTCGAAAAATTTCCAAGGCGTAATTATTGAGAAAAGTGCGGACAGACGAACGAACGGACAAGGGTGAATTTACAGGTACACCCTCCTTTTGTTGGGAGACCAAAAATAAAAATAGTTAAATTGGACTTTCAAAAATGATGATGGAAACTCTTTGTCTCGTGAGACAATGGGGTTCGCTATCTAGTTGAATTAGCTACAGCGTTTGCTGTAGCTAATTCAGTCCAATCTGATGTTTCCTATCCAGATACAGGCCTGGGCTGGTGATAAGGAGACCTTAGTTTACTCATTTACCAGAATCCCCCTCTCTCGGCGTTGTAGACAAAGTCCGACGGAAAGGTAAACCAGTACAGTCGGAGCCAGTGCAGCTTCAGGAGTGGCCAGAAATTGCAGTGCTTCAGTATCCGCCCATCGGGACTTAAAATCTGATTTCTGTCAGGACTTAGTCCCTTAGCCTAATTCAGCCTAACTCAAAATGTATCTAAATACATTATGCGAGAACCGCGGTGTCAACGTGATCATGCCGTAAGTATATGTTTACGAAGAAAGAAAGAAAAGTTCTTTTCGATTCTGATCTGCAGCTATTTTAATTTCAAATCATTTCATCAAGTCACGTGATTGAACCAACTAATCAGATGAATACATCTGGGGTTACTTCCCCTAAGCATATACTACTTGCTCATAGCTGGTGAAAATTTGAAACTATTTGCAATTTTGACGAAAATAATGGAGATCCTTATCGTAGTTATGATTGCATGAAAATGAAATCTTTGAACGATTCTTCTTAAAATGACTCGAGCGAAAAGAACTCGAATTCTGTAGAGGTGAAAATCTGAAGACAGCAATTCTAGTTTTAATGGTTCAAAAATACTATTTAAGAAACGCTATAATAAAAACAAAACATAACAAATTAAAATTGGAGGTAAAATACTGCGTTGGCAATGCAGGGTAAGTACGGTTACGCACTACTAAAAAATCAGATTTCATTTCAATATATATATATATATATATATATATATATATATATATTAAAAAATCAAATTTCATTTATATATATATATTATATATATATATATATATATATATATATGATTAGTTTTTTTGGAACAAGAAATCCAGCAGAGTGCTCAATTAAAAGGAAAATCCGAAATATAAGAGCGTATTTATATTTTGTATTTTATGTACAGAAAGTTGTTAGACGAGACAAGTCATTGCTACCGTCGGTTTACAGCCCGATGATTAGGACCATTTAAGATATCCATATCAAGCTCTCTTCAGCTAATACTCATCTCATATATATATATATATATATATATATATATATATATATATATATATATATATAATTAATGGGTTACCGCTTATTAAGATCCGGGGTCACTTGAGGGTAAAGGAGAAAGGGGTTGAGTTCGGTAACAGGAGAAAACATCAGCAGCAACAGCACCCGCTAAAGCTCGTATGCAAATTAGCAATTGTGCGTAAGCTTTCGTCACATAAAAAGAAAAAAAGGACAGCACATGATCGATGGAGAAGCAAGTTTCGTGCTGTGGAAGATAAATACGTAAACACGAGGGCAAGAAAACGCTGGTTAACTGTCGACGTCAGGTGGCGAGGAATAAGACTTTTAAAAAGCACATGTGTGTGTGAGAAAAAAAAACTTTGGAAAAATAATGAAATGCGTTGTTTTGGAAGAACCACGAATAAATGCATTTTATTTGTATTTTTAAAAAAATGCCGTCGGATTTTTATTTCTTTCCTTTGTTTGTTTGTTCCTGCGGCATTACCCACGTTACAATGGACAAAGGTGAAATAGGAAGAAAATTATTTAAGAGGTGTTAAGAAGACGACGACTCAACTACTTTTTTTATATACTCATGTTCACCCCTAACAAGGCATATCACCACTTGAACAGAAGGGCTACTATTTGGAACCATGTCTAGGAAAGATTTAGAAGATGTTGGTTTACATTACATTTAAACTTCTGCATATCAGTACAGGCAAGACAGAATTCAAAAGATTAGTTGTTCGATGGAAGAAACTATTAGAGTAAAAAGCTTTCTAGTGAAAGGTGTGTGATTTTTTTTTTTTTTTTTTGTTTTTTTTGCTAAGCGAGTTTGTCGGGCATATGTACGTCAAGGGGTAAGAAGTGCAACGAGTTCATCAAAGAACATTTCATTAAAATATTTGTAAAACAGACATAGAGATGCAACATTGCGGCGATGGGTTCTTGTAGTGAGAAAGAACTAAATACCTCCAATGTGCTTAACAACACGTTGTCGAACACGTGGCACGTTGTCTTTTTTTTTCTTTTTCAATTTTCAATCCCAAACAACAGTGCCCTTTGAAGTAGGGGGCTACTATCGGGAACATAAATTGCCGTGGCATTATAAAGGGAGATGAGTAGCAAGATGTTTGTTTACATTACACTTGAACTTCTGCATGTCAGTACAGTTGGGAAAGCAGAATCACGGAAGGGAGTTCCAAAGTCTAGCAGTTCTAGGGAAGAAACTATTGGAGTAGAAGGCTTTCTTACACTTAGGGATGTCTACTGTAAAGGGGTGGGATTTAGCCGATTGTCGTGTTTACGTTTACGTCGAGGGGGTACAAGTGCTTGTATTTACGTCGAGGGAGTACAAGTGATTGTAGTTCATCCGGGCATTCACCATTAAAATACTTGTAGAACAAGCAGAGGGATGCAACATTTCGTCGATGGGACAGAGGCTGAAGCCTAGATGACAGCTCAGAACCTATCAGGTTGGCGACTCTCTTTTGAACACTGTCCAGAAATGAGAGACAAGTAACAGATGCACCAGCCCAAATGTGACAACAGTACTCCATACATGGGCGAATGGTGGCTTTTTTAGAGGTACAAGAAACTTTCAGGCGTAAGTAGCTTTCTAGCACGGTAGAGAGAGCCCACCTTCGTTGCAGCAGCCTTGGCAATGCTCTCAGTGTATCTATTCCAGTTCATGTTCTTTGTGAACGTTATGCCGAGGAGTTTAAAGAAAGTACTTTCAGGTAATGTGTGTTTGGCCATTGCTGTTGGTGGTTGGGAAGGTTTCTTGTAATTATTGAAGAAACAAGCTTAGTCTTGGCAGCATTGAATGTGTCCATCCATTTTTGTCCCCATTTCACTACAGATTGGAGGTCTTCATATAGTGTCCGGCCATGTTTAAAATGCGTCTTTTCCTGTCGCTCTCGGCCACGTGTTACGCGTCTCTTACTGCAATGGTCCACGTTTTTCTTTTTTTTATCATCTTTTCGTTCCTTCTTCCTTGCTGTGACGTAACTCCGCACACGACTCCGTGATTTGCATACAACTGCTGCTACCATATTGATTGAAGCTTAGTTGACAATATGAGATCTATTAAATTGAAGACTCTTTCTTTAGACCCTATCCAAGATGCGGTCGAAAAAGATGGATATATGAGAACTGGTGTTAGCGGCCAGCGTGTGGCAGAAGCGAGAGACGTTTCGAGGTTGTGTCGAGACGGGAGAGTAACTCTAATAACTGCTTGTATTAAAAAAAAAAAAAACAAGCAAAAACGCCGACCTGGATTTTTATTTATTTATATTTGTTTCGTTTGTTTGTTCCCGCGATGCTACAATTTTAGAGTCAATCAATGCGCAATGATTGCCTCGTTAATCATGTTTTTTTTTTCGTAAGTTTTATGCGTGAGTGCACAGAAACCCTAATAAAATATTACTTTGCAACACAAAAGCGCAGGGTAATTTATCAACACCTCTTTTCAGAACAAAACAACGAAAAAGTTGATTTCGAAAGAAGAAAGACTGTGTCCGAAGTGAAAAAGAAACGAAATAGAGAGTTCTAGGATGTTCTCGTGTCAGGAGGCAGAAACGTGAATTGTCCCCAGGTTGTCCAGTGGTGGTCTTCAGTGAAACAGTCGCAGCCTGGATGGAATCAGTAGACAGGGTGTGAGAGGAGAGAGGTCTGTCTTCTTTGCTGGTTTGAGCTCCTCTGCTGGCTGCTGACTAGTTCCTGACAGGGGAAATTAGTTCCTCAATGGACATATAGGATTAATACGCTCTACTACCTGACTGGTCAGTGCGTAGCCGCATTAGTCAGCAAGATGGCATTAATCCACAAGAGAAAATAGTAAGGTGTGGTGAGTGCTACACTTTATAAGCTGTTGCAACTGGTAATTATTTTGCACACTTTGCACTGAAAGCATGCGACTCCAGGTAATATGGGAGCGTTATATTAAAGTGTATAAATCTATTTTTTTCTTCTTTTATAAATGTTTAGACTTTTGAAGTCTCTCACTGATCAGGGGAAGCTGTGATCTTGAAAGAAACCAACCGGGAGCGTCTTGGAAACTTCATCTTCGCTTTTATTTCAAAGTTGCCTTTCAAGTGACAGGTTCTGTAACTTTAGACTCCAACGTAGATCGGATGTTGCTTACTGTCATTTTGCCCAAATTGCCGAGAGGAGGGGGGTGATTGGGAGATGCAAACTAATTTCAAGGAAGGAAGTGTCTTGCTGTTGCCCCCCTTCTTTTCTGGGCGTACAAGACGCTAGAGACACAGTCACTGGTGTCTCTGCGTCTGGCTCTAAACAGGAGTACGCCCGACGGGTGCTTTACCTCAAACCTTATTAACCTTTACTCAAAGTCGAGATGATAATTGCTTTTTGTACTATGAGTGCCGCCCCTCGTGTCAGGCTTTTATTTGAAATAGCATCTTCATTGATAAACGCGTAAATTAAGTAGACGCATTTATTTTAGATTTCATATTTTTATACTGTTATTTTTGTTAAAATGCTTTTTTTTATTAATAATGAGGGTAGATATTTAATTGTTGCCCACATCAGCAATATGTGATACAAGGTCAGAAAGTGGGGATCCAAGCAAGTTCCCTTAAAGGAGGGGCACTCTTGCGATTACAAAAATTGCCTGAGTATCCCCGTCAGCATTCCCAGGTCAGGGCGCTTCAGGCAACAAGCAATGAGCTTGCCCCACCCAAAAGCCAGGTAGCAAAGCCTGGAAGGGTTGACCTTCTGAGTAATATCCAGGCGATATACATCAGTCCGACAGGTAGTGGGCTGGTTCCCAGTCTCGCACCTGTCGGTCTGAGTGTCAAGAACGGGTCCTTGATGAGTACTCTAGCCAGTTTCCAAGCCGCCAAAACCACAAAGAGACTCATCCCGTCATCAATAATAAGGGTATGACCCCAATGATTCCCACGATCGTTAGGGCAATCAACCAATGAGAAGCCTCCAACCTTATTATAAAAATATCGAATTTTTGATTCAAGTGAGTTCACTGTCAACCTCCGTCTTGAAACGACTGAATCGTAACTGCATTGATTCTTCGCCGCCATCTTTATTATTAAAAATTACTCAACACTCGAGATCGTAACTGCATTGATTCTTCGTCGAGTTGATTTACTACCGCCATCTTTGTTCAACACAATGGTTCAATTTCAACCCAAACAAGGCACAGGTTACTATTTGGGACCAAATCTGCAGGGATACTATGTAGGGAGTTGAGCAGCGAGATGTCTGTTCACATTATACTTGAACTTCTGCATGTCAGTACACTCAAGGAAGTAGGGACCCGAGAGAGATTTCCAAAGTCTATCAGTTTGAGGTAAGAAACTATTTGAGTAGGTTTATCGGCATCTAGAGATTCGTACGGTGTAGGGTGGGATTTTGCTGCTTGTTAGGTTAGGCGGGGATATTTATATCGAGGGGATACAAGTGCTTTGAATTCGTCGGAGCACATTCCTTTAAAAAATTACTTATAAAACAGGCACAGACATGCAACATTTCGGCGATGGGACAGGGGTTGGAGTTTGGTTGCTAGTGCGGGACCTATTAGATTGGCAACTCTTTTTTTAAAACACTGTTTAAGAGTGATTAGTGACAGATGCACCAGCTCAGATGTGGCACCAATACTCCACCCATGAGCGAATTGTGGTTTTGTAAATGAACAGGATATTCTCAGGGATGAATAACCTTCTAGCACGGTAGAGAGAGCCACCGTTCTTCGCAGCAGACTTGGCAATGACCTCATTATATTTGTTCCAATTCAATGGTCCCATAAAAAAAATACTACAATTGTCTCATGTGTATTTATTTCGGGTTAAATACGTCTATTCCGGAATAGTGGTATATATATTCTCGCATTCTTATTTTATTGACCTCTCCAGAAATTTAGACACGAGATCAGGTGGTAAGTTGAAAATCTACTGCATTAGGATTAGCGCACCCTGGCTTACAAAAATGCTTAAGCAGCTCCGTCGGCATTCCTTGATAGGGACGCCTCAGACTATTAGTAGATGAGTAGACACACCTTCCCATGAGCAGACAGGGGAAAGGAACTAGTAGGCGAGTGAAGGTGCAGGCCTCTACTGAGCAGTAGGTCCAATAGTCTTGAGAGGAGGGACTCGACGATCTTCAGGTTACCAATTCCTTCCGGCTCCTAAGAATGCGCTGCTTTCTTTTCCACAACATGAGTAGCGACGACCAAATTTCTGATGTTAACTGATGACTAGATTCCACTTAAGCTTTAACAAAATGGTATGTCCCATTCCAATATATGTATTATGTAGAATATTTACAAGATGACCACAGTTTCATTTGGTCCGACAGATATCCCGCTCCTCCCAAGTTCATATGAAATTTGGGAAAATGACGTGGAAAAGAATGCGCCGCTGGTTACACTATGACGGAACAATGTATCAGGAGGCGTACGATATGAAAATTGACAACTGGATGGAAAATTATGAAACATTTCTCCAGCATAGTGTAACCAGCGGCGCATAGATGAGTAGACACACCTTCCCATGAGCAGACAGGGGAAAGGAACTAGTAGGCGAGTGAAGGTGCAGGCCTCTACTGAGCAGTAGGTCTAATAGTCTTGAGAGGAGGGACTCGACGATCTTCAGGTTACCAATTCCTTCCGGCCCCTAAGAACGCGCTGCTGGTTACACTCTGGAACAATAGAAAGGGGTGTGAGTAATTAATATGAGGGGTACAAGTACAATACTATCTAATTAGTAGTTCAAAGAGATGGTAAAACTTAGGAAGGTGAACCTTCTGTAGTATGAATAGGATAATGCCTCAGCAGCAAAGTACTTGCCGGATTTCTTCCCACTTTATACAATTAATTGAATACAAGTCACTAAAATTGTTGGTTGATATATTTTTTGTTGTACCCTTGCAGGCCGGTAATAATCAAGACAGAGTGGTATAGTTAACAAAATGTGAATTAACAAAAAATAATGTTACAGAAGTACACGTCATGATTCTGGAGCCATAACTACCACAACTCACGATTTACTTCCATTAACGTGTCTAGTATTCTAGCACAAGAAGTGTTAAAACGAAAATAATTTTTTGAAATAATTTTTCCATGTGGTTTTGTATTACGTTTCATATTTAGTGACTTCCGGTCCGTTCCATATTTTAGCTAAACCGAGTCCACTTCCGGCATCTTTACTTTGTGTACTGAATTTTTGGACTTAACCATCAAACAAAACCAAAACGAACCAGAAATGTCCCAGTTTATTTTCAAATTGTTCCACATTAGAAATTATTAATCCCGTGAATAACCCAAATAGTTTATCGCCGACATTTTCTAACGACATTTCTTTTCATTCAACTGTATCTCCTTAATGGCGATCGGAAGGAAGACAGGGTTTAGCCCGAGATCCTCAATTAAACATATTAAATTCTTCAAACATTTTTCATGCATTCTATTCGATTACTGTTGACCAGAATTCCACAATGTCCCGGATGTTCTCGACAAGAATTTAGTCGTAGAAATCGAAACTTTTTTCTTAGATGCGTCCTGTCGTCTGTATCCGTCGGTCGAACTGTCACGTTCTTTTTTTTTTTTTTTTTTTTTTTGACAGTCGGTCTGTCACACTATAATTCCCTAGCTGTGCATCGGACGGATACCATAATACTTAGTGCGCTGCAACGTATTATGACAATGATCCATACAACATTTCACCCAGATAGGCTACGGTTTCTCCAAACTTCAAGACACCATGGAACCCCTGAGCAGAGCAAAGGTTTTTCACGGAGCACTAACCAGATGATTTGTAAAATAAATATGAAAAAACATTAATTTCACATTTTTAAAACTAACTAATGACAATGTTTACAACTATTTTTTTGTTTTTGATTTGTCGTTCTGTCACGCTATGATTCCCTAGCTGTGCATCGGACGGATACCATAACACTTAGTGCGCTGCAACGTATCATGATAATGATCCATACAACATTCCAGCCAGATAGGCCAGGGTATCCCAAACTTCAGGATACTATAGAGGCCCTAAGCAGGGTAAACGTTTTTCACGGATCACTAACAAGATAATTTCTAAAATAAATATAAAAAAAATCATTATTTTCACATTCTAAAACCAACTAATGATAATGTCTACAACTATTTTTTTTTTTGATTAATCAAAAATCGCTGCATTTTTTGTTTTATATTTATTTTAATTTCCATGAACCTATCTTTACACGTTTAGTTATGTATCATATCTTTACACCTTTAGTTATGTATCATATCTTTAAACGTTTAGTTATGTATCATATCTTTACACGTTTAGTTATGTATCATATCTTTACACGTTTAGTTATGTATCATATCTTTACACGTTTAGTTATGTATCATATCTTTACACGTTTAGTTATGTATCATATCTTTACACGTTTAGTTATTTATCATATCTTTACACGTTTAGTTATGTATCATATCTTTACACGTTTAGTTATGTATCATATCTTTACACGTTTAGTTATGTATCATATCTTTACACGTTTAGTTATGTATCATATCTTTACACGTTTAGTAATGTATCATATCTTTACACGTTTAGTAATGTATCATATCTTTACACGTTTAGTAATGTATCATATCTTTACACGTTTAGTTATGTATCATATCTTTACACGTTTAGTAATGTATCATATCTTTACACGTTTAGTAATGTATCATATCTTTACACGTTTAGTTATGTATCATATCTTTACACGCTTAGTTATGTATCATATCTTTACACGTTTAGTTATGTATCATATCTTTACACGTTTAGTTATGTATCATATCTTTACACGTTTAGTTATGTATCATATCTTTACACGTTTAGTAATGTATCATATCTTTACACGTTTAGTAATGTATCATATCTTTACACGTTTAGTAATGTATCATATCTTTACACGTTTAGTAATGTATCATATCTTTACACGTTTTGTTATGTATCATATCTTTACACGTTTAGTTATGTATCATATCTTTACACGTGTGTTATGTATCATATCTTTACACGTTTAGTTATGTATCATATCTTTACACGTGTGTTATGTATCATATCTTTACACGTTTAGTTATGTATCATATCTTTACACGTTTAGTTATGTATCATATCTTTACACCTTTAGTTATGTATCATATCTTTACACCTTTAGTTATGTATCATATCTTTACACGTTTAGTTATGTATCATATCTGTACACCTTTAGTTATGTATCATATCTTTACACGTTTAGTTATGTATCATATCTTTACACGTTTAGTTATGTATCATATCTTTACACGTTTAGTTATGTATCATATCTTTACACGTTTAGTTATGTATCATATCTTTATACGTTTAGTTATGTATCATATCTTTACACCTTTAGTTATTTATCATATCTTTACACGTTTAGTTATGTATCATATCTTTACACGTTTAGTAATGTATCATATCTTTAAACCGTTAGTTATGTATCATATCTTTACACCTTTAGTTATGTATCATATCTTTTTACGTTTAGTTATGTATCATATCTTTACACGTTTAGTTATGTATCATATCTTTACACGTTTAGTTATGTATCATATCTTTACACCTTTAGTTATGTATCATATCTTAACACATTTAGTTATTTATCATATCCTTACACGTGTAGTTATGTATCATATCTTTACACGTTTAGTTATGTATCATATCTTTACACGTTTAGTTATGTATCATATCTTTACACGTTTAGTTATGTATCATATCTTTACACCTTTAGTTATGTATCATATCTTTATACGTTTAGTTATGTATCATATCTTTACACGTTTAGTTATTTATCATATCTTTACACGTTTAGTAATGTATCATATCTTTACACCTTTAGTTATGTATCATATCTTTACACGTTTAGTTATGTATCATATCTTTACACCTTTAGTTATGTATAATATCTTTACACGTTTAGTAATGTATCATATCTTTACACGTTTAGTTATGTATCATATCTTTACACGTTTAGTAATGTATCATATCTTTACACGTTAAGTTATGTATCATATCTTTACACGTGTGTTATGTATAATATCTTTACACGTTTAGTTATGTATCATATCTTTACACGTGTGTTATGTATCATATCTTTACACGTTTAGTTATGTATCATATCTTTACACGTTTAGTTATGTATCATATCTTTACACCTTTAGTTATGTATCATATCTTTACACCTTTAGTTATGTATCATATCTTTACACGTTTAGTTATGTATCATATCTGTACACCTTTAGTTATGTATCATATCTTTACACGTTTAGTTATGTATCATATCTTTACACCTTTAGTTATGTATCATATCTGTACACCTTTAGTTATGTATCATATCTTTACACGTTTAGTTATGTATCATATCTTTACACGTTTAGTTATGTATCATATCTTTACACGTTTAGTTATGTATCATATCTTTACACGTTTAGTTATGTATCATATCTTTACACGTTTAGTTATGTATCATATCTTTACACCTTTAGTTATGTATCATATCTTTATACGTTTAGTTATGTATCATATCTTTACACGTTTAGTAATGTATCATATCTTTACACGTTTAGTAATGTATCATATCTTTACACGTTTAGTCATGTATCATATCTTTACACGTTTAGTAATGTATCATATCTTTACACGTTTAGTAATGTATCATATCTTTACACGTTTAGTTATGTATCATATCTTTACACGTTTAGTAATGTATCATATCTTTACACGTTTAGTAATGTATCATATCTTTACACGTTAAGTAATGTATCATATCTTTACACCTTTAGTTATGTATCATATCTTTACACGTTTAGTTATGTATCATATCTTTACACCTTTAGTTATGTATCATATCTTTACACGTTTAGTTATGTATCATATCTTTACACGTTTAGTAATGTATCATATCTTTACACGTTTAGTAATGTATCATATCTTTACACGTTTAGTAATGTATAATATCTTTACACGTTTAGTAATGTATCATATCTTTACACGTTTAGTAATGTATCATATCTTTACACGTTTAGTAATGTATCATATCTTTACCCGTTTAGTAATGTATCATATCTTTACCCGTTTAGTAATGTATCATATCTTTACACGTTTAGTTATGTATCATATCTTTACACTTTTAGTTATGTATCATATCTTTACACCTTTAGTTATGTATCATATCTTTACACGTTTAGTTATGTATCATATCTTTACACGTTTAGTTATGTATCATATCTTTACACGTTTAGTAATGTATCATATCTTTACACGTTTAGTAATGTATCATATCTTTACACGTTTAGTAATGTATCATATCTTTACACGTTAAGTTATGTATCCTATCTTTACACGTTTAGTTATGTATCATATCTTTATACGTTTAGTAATGTATCATAACTTTACACGTTTAGTTATGTATAATATCTTTACCCCTTTAGTTATGTATCATATCTTTACACGTTTAGTAATGTATCATATCTTTACACGTTTAGTTATGTATCATATCTTTACACGTTTAGTTATGTATCATATCTTTACACCTTTAGTTATGTATCATATCTTTACACCTTTAGTTATGTATCATATCTTTACACCTTTAGTTATGTATCATATCTTTACACCTTTAGTTATGTATCATATCTTTACACGTTTAGTAATGTATCATATCTTTACACGTTTAGTTATGTATCATATCTTTACACGTTTAGTTATGTATCATATCTTTACACGTTTAGTTATGTATCATATCTTTACACGTTTAGTTATGTATCATATCTTTACACCTTTAGTTATGTATCATATCTTTACACGTTTAGTAATGTATCATATCTTTACACGTTTAGTAATGTATCATATCTTTACACGTTTAGTTATGTATCATATCTTTACACCTTTAGTTATGTATCATATCTTTACACGTTTAGTTATGTATCATATCTTTACACCTTTAGTTATGTATCATATCTTTACACCTTTAGTTATGTATCATATCTTTACACGTTTAGTAATGTATCATATCTTTACACGTTTAGTTATGTATCATATCTTTACACGTTTAGTTATGTATCATATCTTTACACGTTTAGTTATGTATCATATCTTTACACGTTTAGTTATGTATCATATCTTTACACGTTTAGTTATGTATCATATCTTTACACCTTTAGTTATGTATCATATCTTTACACGTTTAGTAATGTATCATATCTTTACACCTTTAGTTATGTATCATATCTTTACACGTTTAGTTATGTATCATATCTTTACACCTTTAGTTATGTATCATATCTTTACACGTTTAGTAATGTATCATATCTTTACACCTTTAGTTATGTATCATATCTTTACACGTTTAGTTATGTATCATATCTTTACACGTTTAGTAATGTATCATATCTTTACACGTTTAGTAATGTATCATATCTTTACACCTTTAGTTATGTATCATATCTTTACACGTTTAGTTATGTATCATCTCGTTACACCTTTTGTTATGTATCATATCTTTACACGTTTATTAATGTATCATATCTTTACACGTTTAGTTATGTATCATATCTTTACACGTTTAGTTATGTATCATATCTTTACACGTTTAGTTATGTATCATATCTTTACACGTTTAGTTATGTATCATATCTGTACACGTTTAGTAATGTATCATATCTTTACACCTTTAGTTATGTATCATATCTTTACACGTTTAGTTATGTATCATATCTTTACACCTTTAGTTATGTATCATATCTTTACACGTTTAGTAATGTATCATATCTTTACACCTTTAGTTATGTATCATATCTTTACACGTTTAGTTATGTATCATATCTTTACACGTTTAGTTATGTATCATATCTTTACACGTTTAGTTATGTATCATATCTTTACACGTTTAGTTATGTATCATATCTTTACACGTTTAGTAATGTATCATATCTTTACACCTTTAGTAATGTATCATATCTTTACACGTTTAGTAATGTATCATATCTTTACACGTTTAGTTATGTATCATATCTTTACACGTTTAGTTATGTATCATATCTTTACACGTTTAGTAATGTATCATATCTTTACACCTTTAGTAATGTATCATATCTTTACACGTTTAGTAATGTATCATATCTTTACACGTTTAGTTATGTATCATATCTTTACACGTTTAGTTATGTATCATATCTTTACACGTTTAGTAATGTATCATATCTTTACACGTTTAGTAATGTATCATATCTTTACACGTTTAGTAATGTATCATATCTTTACACGTTTAGTAATGTATCATATCTTTACACGTTTAGTAATGTATCATATCTTTACACGTTTAGTAATGTATCATATCTTTACACGTTTAGTTATGTATCATATCTTTACACGTTTAGTAATGTATCATATCTTTACACGTTTAGTAATGTATCATATCTTTACACGTTTAGTAATGTATCATATCTTTACACGTTTAGTTATGTATAATATCTTTACACGTTTAGTAATGTATCATATCTTTACACGTTTAGTTATGTATCATATCTGTACACGTTTAGTTATGTATCATATCTTTACACGTTTAGTAATGTATCATATCTTTACACGTTTAGTAATGTATCATATCTTTACACGTTTAGTAATGTATCATATCTTTACACGTTTAGTTATGTATAATATCTTTACACGTTTAGTAATGTATCATATCTTTACACGTTTAGTTATGTATCATATCTGTACACGTTTAGTTATGTATCATATCTTTACACGTTTAGTAATGTATCATATCTTTACACGTTTAGTAATGTATCATATCTTTACACGTTTAGTAATGTATCATATCTTTACACGTTTAGTTATGTATCATATCTTTACACGTTTAGTAATGTATCATATCTTTACACGTTTAGTAATGTATCATATCTTTACACGTTTAGTAATGTATCATATCTTTACACGTTTAGTAATGTATCATATCTTTACACATTTAGTAATGTATCATATCTTTACACGTTTAGTAATGTATCATATCTTTACACATTTAGTAATGTATCATATCTTTACACGTTTAGTTATGTATCATATCTTTACACATTTAGTTATTTATCATATCTTTACACCTTTAGTTATGTATCATATCTTTACACGTTTAGTAATGTATCATATCTTTACACCTTTTGTTATGTATCATATCTTTACACGTTTAGTTATGTATCATATCTTTACACGTTTAGTAATGTATCATATCTTTACACGTTTAGTAATGTATCATATCTTTACACCTTTTGTTATGTATCATATCTTTACACGTTTAGTTATGTATCATATCTTTACACATTTAGTTATGTATCATATCTTTACACCTTTAGTTATGTATCATATCTTTACACGTTTAGTAATGTATCATATCTTTACACCTTTTGTTATGTATCATATCTTTACACGTTTAGTTATGTATCATATCTTTACACGTTTAGTTATGTATCATATCTTTACACGTTTAGTTATGTATCATATCTTTACACGTTTAGTTATGTATCATATCTTTACACGTTTAGTTATGTATCATATCTTTACACGTTTAGTTATGTACCATATCTTTACACGTTTAGTAATGTATCATATCTTTACACGTTTAGTTATGTATCATATCTTTACACGTTTAGTAATGTATCATATCTTTACACGTTTAGTAATGTATCATATCTTTACACGTTTAGTAATGTATCATATCTTTACACCTTTAGTAATGTATCATATCTTTTTTTTTCCAGTAAACAAAAAAATCAGTCAGATTAAATGTTTGCAGCAATTCTATTTTTTCCATATAACACATTTGGTCCTCTTTAAGAAAGTATTTCCGGAGCCCCTCCGTCTCACTCACAGAGCTTTGGGGCTCTATAGAGCCCACTTTGGGAAACTCTAGGATAGACTAAGTAGTTTCTGAGTAATGCTGGAACAGACAGACAGATCAGGAGAAATGTGATATAGAAATGTTATCTACAGCAAATATGTTACGATTTAATTGTCTGAAAATTTTGGGTTTCTATTGCTAAATGCATTTCATTTATGTTTATGCTAGAAATAATTAAAAAAAAAGAATATTGATTGTATTACTTGTTTGATAGGACTATTGTTCATCTTGCGTGTTATTTGTGACATCTATGTAGCCTTAGACCTTTGGTCGCCATCTTGGAAAACAAATGATAAAAGTTGCTGACTCCATATTTAGTTTCGTATTCTTGAAGTTGTTTTTTTGCTTTTTCCGCCGTGGTTTCGTATGTTTGAAAAAAGTTTGGTTGACAAAAGCTACATCGACCGAAACGTTGCACAAATAATACTCAAAACGAGAACAATAGTTCGATCAAAACAATACAAACAACGAGCACTCATCTAAAAAATTAAGAACTGTAAAAGAATATTACGTTTTTATTTTGCGCATTGTGCATTTCGGATTTTCAATCAAGGCATCACACCTTTGCGCGCGAAAAAACTGACAGCTTGTCAGATATCATTTTTGCTAGATCTTTCGCAGGATTGATCCATGAGTCAGAAGGGATAAATATGGAATGCTTTGTCGGATATAGCGGCATGGTAAACGAAATGTTGATTGTTTGCCGATTTTCTTTGTAAAAGTTTTTTTTTTTTAGTATAAGTTTATGTATCCACGTTTGGTTGGTTGGTTGTTTTGTTTTACGGCATATCAACCCTTTTCAGGTTATTTAATTCCGAATCTGGTGATTTTGAAGAACGATTTTTTAATATAGTATATTTGTTTTTTTAAGTCGTATTCTATTTAACGCATAGTTGGGACCCTAACAGGTACTACCACTCCGGGTCAGAGTGGACCTGGGAGCAATCGCAATTAAAGGTTGGCTCCACACTCCCTAAGGTCTGCAAGCTGGGGCCTCACCATCGGATATAGTTTAAGGTCATGGCGTATCCATCGATGTGAGAAGTTATTACTAGGGCTATGACAACAGCATATACTTTTCATTGCTTTGACTCTCGAGTGTGTATCCGTTGATATCTTATATGCTTTTATATAGAGTGATGTGGTTCTCGCTTGATTAACTGTGTCCAAATGTATCGGATATAAACTATAGAGAAAAAACAACGATGAGAATATTCTGTTTTCATTGCCGTAGTTTTTACTTAAAAATACGCCGCTTCCAACTCTAATGTTACGTATGTGTATACGCTTATATATTTGTATCTTAGAACACAGCTGAAAGATATAGGGGGAAGAGGTTTGGCATAGATTTATTTGTTTATTTATTTTACATAAGAGGCCACTCGAGGACAAGAGTTATTCAGTGTACAGTAATCAATGGTATAATATTTTAGTAGTCGTTATTAATGGAAATTTGGTAGATTGGATTACTTAAGGGGGCGGTTCATCAAGAATTTGTTTATGTTGGACTTGAAGACAACGAAGTTGAAGTCAGCTGGGAAGCAGGCAAACGGAAGAGAGTTCCATAGGCGTGCAGTTCTAAGAAAGAAGCATTGGTCATGGAATCTACGTTTTGATTAAGGCACAGTTAAAGAGTGGGGAAAGTTATTGACAGTTGTTTCAGCTAGACGGGTGTTTTTCGAGAAAGATTGGCGAGGGGAGACCAGAGACTGGAGCTCAGACGAGCACTGTCCGTGGAAGTAACGATAAAACAAAGACAGGCTCGCAACGTCTCTTCTGTGGGAGAGAGGTTGCAGGGAAGAGAAAAGGGCACCCCACACACACACACTAAGTTACGAAGTCTGTTTTGTACATTGTCAAAGCAGAATAAGCTGCTTCTAGCAGCTCCTGCCCAGATGAGGCAACAATACTCCATCCCGGGACGTACTTGGCTTTTATATAGATATTGCATCAGCAGTGAGATATCTGCTGGAGCGGTAGAAAGATCCCACCATTCTTCCAGCGACCTTGTTTTATTGCAAAATTAACTGACTCCAAGAATAATGGAGTTTAGGAAATGTGGGAAGCGTTGTAAATGTTCGATATAATTGTTTCATCTGATTAGTAACAATTTATATGCACCTCTTTCTTATGTAAGTTTGGTTATCTGAAGCCGACACTATACTATGACAATGTTTCAATGCACAATTCAGTTTATTATACCCTTTTAGACTAAGGTATTTTGAATGCTTATTTCGCGGATGCGAGTAATGTAGTATATGTTTTACTGTTAAGAGCGCATCCTCCCATGCATTATCTTTTCTCTTTTCTGTTGGAGTAGCGCGTTATTTGTTTTGTTGTCAAGAGCCCATCCTCCCATGCATTATCGTTCCCTTTTCTGTTATAGTAGTGTAGTATTTGTTTTCGTCAATAGCCCATCCTCCCAAGCATTATCTTTTCCCTTTTCTGTTGGAGTAATGCAGAATTTGTTTTGTCAATAACGCATCCTCCCATGCATTATTTTCCCCTTTTCTGTTGGGGTAGTGTGGTATTTGTTTAGTCTAGAGCTCACTCTCCCAGGCATTATTCTTTCCATTTACTTTTGGGGTACCGTAGTATGTGTTCTGCTGTCATGAATCTATCTTCCCAGATATTATCTTGTCC
>NC_136500.1:151076072-151088572 GCF_053919585.1 Euprymna scolopes
TGGTTCAGTGGGGGAAGAAGTGGCTAGTTACCTTTAATGCATCCAAAACCAAACTCCTATCCTTACATCATCAACGCTCTGATCCCCATCTGGCATCAATTGTGATGGATAGCTCTCGTCTGGGTGAGGCCCCGTGTTTTGACAAGCTTCTGGGTTTGACCTTTACTCCTGATCTGAAATGGAACACGTACATCAAGTCTGTTGCCAAGGTCGCTGGAAAGATGGTGGGATCCTTCTACCGCTCCAGAAGATATCTCACTACTGATGCAATTCTCTATCTATATAAAAGCCAAGTACGTCCAAGGATGGAATACTGTTGCCATATCTGGGCAGGAGCTGCCAAAAACAGCCTATCATGCCTTGACAGAGTACAAAATAGACTTCGTGGCTTAGTGGGGGATGCCCTTTTCTCTACCCTGCAACCCCTCTCTCACAGAAGAGACGTTGCGAGCCTATCCTTGTTTTATCGTTATTTTCATGGCAGGTGCTCGTCTGAACTCCAATCTCTGGTCCCCCCTCGCCAATCTTTCACGAAAAACACCCGTCTAGCTGAATCCACTGTGAAAAATTTCCCACACTCTATATCTGTGCCTAAATCAAAACGCGGATTCCATGAACAAAGCTTCTTTCTTAGAACTGCACGCCTGTGGAACTCTGTTCCGTCTGCCTGCTTCCCTCCGGACTACAACTTGGATGTCTTCAAGTCTAATGTTAACAAATTCCTAATGAACCGCCCCCTTAAGTAAACATTCCATCAAATCTCCACACTAACGTAATGTACTTGCAATAACCCTTATCCCTGAGTGGCTTCCGGGCCTTGATAAGTGGTGATCACTGTGTAAAAAAAAAAAAAAAAAAAAAATTATTATCCATATATATATATATATATATATATATATATATATATACAGAGAGAGAGAGAGAGAGAGAGAGAGAGAGAGTGTGTGTGTGTGTGTATTTGCATGTATGTGTGTACAATCGCAATCCTGAAGGGAAGATTTTTATAATTCGCGATTAAAAACGTTTTAAAATAAAGTAAACTGGGTGAAGAGGGGGAGAGAAGATAAAAAAGGGAGGGGGTCAGCTTACCGTTAAAGCCATCGCTTTCTCAAAGCTTTATCGAGGTATTTTTTCTGTAAAAAAGGGGGGGTAGAAAATCTAAAGTATATATATATATAAAGAAAGTACAATTTAAAATAAAATCATGTTGCGTTACGTTCTGTGTGGAGGAAAAAAAAGAAAAAAAAATGGGAGAAAAGCGATTAAAACAAAGCAACCTTATATTAGTCAAAGATCCTAGAGACTATTCACGCTCAAGCGAACCTGAACAGTCTCCAAGATCTTTAAATGGAATAATGAGTGAACACGACTTAGAATTGAAAATGAGTTCGTGCTAAAGTTCACTGCACATTACGTGTTTTTAATAAGATGGTCAGTGATTGCAGATCCGTATGTGTTGACAAATACGTCTGTTGCTTGGTATGTTCCATTTCTGATTTTGGCAAGTACGTGCTGTTGGACTCTTCCATCCAATCTTAATGTTGTTCGACCCACATAGTTGGCACTGTAACTACATTCCAAATTGTAAAGTACATTATTATTATTATGATGGGGGGGTAGAACATTTTTTTTTTCCGAGAAGATGGCATTAGCGTTCTCGTAGAGAACACAACACGTACATTTGAAGCAAAATAACAATTTTGCACTGTTGAGCTGATTTGCTCTGCGAATTTTTTATTTACTGCTCCAACCACGGTAAACACAGATATATTGGATATTTATTAACCGTTTGTATTTTAGGTACAGAGAACTCAGCTATTTTCCTTTGCATAACTGACCTAATCACATCCAGAGTGCACCCATTCTTGGATAGGGTATTAGTAATTATTTTAAATTCCTCATCCAATTTTGCTGTTGAGCAAATGATAAGGGCACTTACGTTTTCGGGGGAAAAATGAATGCCAACGTGTGTACAGTCTCGTAAATGAAGGTTTACGGTATGAAAGGTAACTAGATTGTGTTCTTGTTGCCAATACATCAAAGAAAGGAATGGACGAGTTACACTCTCCTTCATAAGTATTCTTTAATGCCGGACGCATCTTATTAAGTAGGGAGAAAAATTATTTGCCTCCCTTCTCTCTACTTAATAGGATACATCTCGCGTTACAGTATACTTTTTGTATGAAAAAAAAAACTATAAGAAGGAAAGAAAGAGAGAGAGAGAGCACGTCAGAGAGACGATCACGTTAGAGACATGGATGACATTTGAGATTACGTAAGAGAGGAGAGTGATGTAACAGCCGTAACGAGAAGTAACGCGTAGCAGAAGAATGAGAAAATAAATGTTACTACCAAAAAATAAGAGTAATTTTATTACTTATCCTATTTTCATTGCAACGTCTTCTGTTATGACGTGTTGGGTGTAGGTGTGTAACTGTACAATACTTATTGTTGGTTCGTTTTTTTTTTTTTTTTACCATTTTAGCTCCTTACATCAAGTGGCTTCATGCACTGTCTGAAGGGATTTCCATAGAAACAAGATAAGCATACATGGTCCCCCGTGAGTGCATAGTCAACGAGGCATGAAAAAATGACTAAGTCCATCATTTGTCCCCCCCCCCGTTTAGCTCCAAAAGTCACCAAGGTCTTAACATATTTAAATTTGAGTCCAGCACCATGCAAAACTTCTAAATAGACACACACAGAAAATTTTGAACAAATATGGTAAAATAGTCCCCAAAAAGGGAGTATTTTTATCGGCTCTAAAAGAGCCCCTTAGGAACATCCAAGAGTTATCGCAAATTTATAGACAAACAAAATTATATAGAAATCAGTTACAACTTTTCAGAAAGTTTTATAAAAAATTCAAGGCAACAATTTCTTCCTTTTTTTTTTTTTTAAATAAGCATAAAAGTTAGCCATTTTAACCCGAAAAGTACTCCTAGGGGGACAACCGGAGTTTTCCTGGCAAATTCGTTCGGTTACCTTTTTACTCATATCATGTTTAATGTTTGTGCAAAATTTCAAAAAATTCCAACGCGTAGTTATTGAGAAAAGTGCGGACGGACGAACGGACAAGGGTGAACTTACAGGTCCACCCTCCTTTTGTTGGCGGACCAAAAATCACCTTTATTTCTCCTTTATTTTTAGATGAGCTTAAGGCGCTAAATATTGAAACGTTTTTGGTCAGAGATCAATTTCACTGCAAGTGAAAACATTTTTTTTTTTTTTTTTTTACTGGTTGAATCATTGAATCATCACCTGAAATAATGTGATTTTAATGACGTTTGTAAATGCGACTGATCATTTCTAGAAGAGGCTTCGTCCGTAGGTCACGTGATTCGTGTGTCACGCTTAAGTTTTGATTCGTACGTCTGTCGAGTTATCAAGTTTAAGTTTGGACTAGCACAGGGATACCCATTACGTCGATCGCAGAGTCTTCGTGGGTAGATCGCATGGTATTGGTGGAGGGGGGCGTTCATGCTGACAAACTTTCAGAATCATACGGCAGAGCGGGATACACAAGAGCAGTCATGTGCTCATCTTGAGAGTGCATACTTGATAAAACAAATTGGCAATTGTCCGTCAGAGTTCGACAAACATTTTAAAGACTTTGATTTACTTGAGCTAATCGCTACATTCATGTGCTGCCCTTTCCAAAAAGATGCTGAGGTTGTTTCACTCGCATCGAAAACTGCAACCTGAACTCTTCTGGAGTGAGAGATGAGATTCTGACACAATAAGCCAACATTCAGCTGGTGCAGAGCTCATGGACGATTCTGGAACTTTCTCACAGAAGACCCCGACGTCTGTAAATGTGCTATCTTCTTGACTGCAATATTTGGCTTCACTTATTCGAGTCAGCCTTTTCCCACATGAAGATCATTAAATATGGCTCTATCATGACCAATTATCATCTTTAAGTCTGTTTGGTTGGTTGTTTTTGTTTTACAGCATATCAACCCTTTTCAGGTTATTTAATGCCAAATCCAGTTAACCCATAGTTGGGACCCTAACAGGTACTACTACTCCAGGTCAGAGTGGACTTGGGGGCAATGGCAATTAAAGGGTGGCTCCACACTCACCAAAGCCCGCAAGCTGGGGCCTCACCATCGGATATAGTTTAAGGTCATATCCAGGACCATAAGTCAGCTTGAGGTTGGCTATTAGCAGCTACTCTCCGCACTATGCATCCTTGATTAATTCCACTTAATGCAAATCATCAGAGTAAGACAATGACAGCGTTGTGCTGTGCAATATGGGTTGATGCAATAATGCAATGTACACCTGCATAAACTGCACATGTAAAAATAATTGACAATATATTCATAAATAATGCGTTTGCATTTTAGTAGCTGGTAGATCATTTAGACTTAGTCATGTCATGAGTAACTTTCATGCAGAAAAGTGTGTGCGCCCCTGGACTAGCATATGTGTTGGCCTGTTATACTTAAATATGAAATGGAGTTTTTGTTTGTCATGCTTAAGTTTAAATTAGCATTTTTGTAGGTCTGTCACGGTGAAGTATGAAATGTTATTTGAAATAGCATTTTACATGCTTCCACCTATCTGTCTATTATAACCATGTCCGTCGGTTTGTCACACTTAAATTTTACAAAGCATTTCCATCGCTAAACGCGCAAATTGAATGGACGCATCTTAAGTATGTGTTCATGTTAGTATAATTTCAATGCGTGCAGGATTGTTCTTTGTGTATGAAAGAGGAGGGAGAGAGAAAAAGGGGGATAAAAGTGAAGATGGTGGCAGAGAGAGAGATGGTGGCAGAGAGAGAGATTACTCTCCATATGTGTGTGTGAAACATTATCTATCTACTATTATATATTTCTGTACAATGCGTGTAGGATTCTTCATTGTGTATGAAGGGGAGAGAGGGATGGCGAGAGTAAGAGAGAGAGAAAGAAAGGGCGATTACTCTATATCTATACGTGAAAGAATATTGTCTTATTCTATGATTGTTTTTTTTTAATTAACCCATTATCTATCTAGCTACTAGCAGTTCCGTCCGGCTTTGCTCGGGCCCTATGTACTGTTCATAACTTTATGTGCATATGTATATATTTAAAAGTGTGCATATGTACGATAATGCCTTTCTGTATAATAGGCATCCTTAACTACCATAGATAAATATTGGTAGAGACCGCAGACGTAGATTTTTTTAAAACTTTGACCCCAATTTTGACACCTTAATATTTATTGTTTTGGGCTCAAATTGAATTATAAAGTTTGATCCATGTCCAAGGAACCTACATCTAAAATTTCAAGTGTTTAGACCCAAAATTGGAGGAGGAGTTTAGTAGAGTCTACAAAGGTAAACTCTGTAAACTTTGACCTCTTAGCAGCCAATTTTTCACCAAAAAATGATTAAAAAAGCTTGCTGAAAGTCTGAGGGTCAAAGTTCAAAAGATTTGACCTTTGTGGTCTCTAGAAAACTATTCAGTCAATTTTGGGTTTAAACATTTGACATTTTACATAAAGTGATACATAGAGTGATACATATGTAAAATGTCGAATGTTTGAACCCAAAATTGGCTGAATAGTTATCTAGAGACCACAAAGGTCAAATCTTTTGAACCATGACCCTTTGGAAGCCAACTTTTCAGAAAAAAAAAAGATTAAAAAGCTTGCTCTATGTCTGAATACCTTTTATGTAAAATTTCAAATGTTTAGACCAAAAATTGGCTGAGTTATATGTTAGAGACCGCAGAGATCAATTTTTGAAAAAACTTTTACCTCAATTTTGACCCCTTAAAATTTACTGCTTTGAGCTTAAATCAAACTAGAAAGTTAGATTCATGTCCAAGTAACCTATATAAAAAATGTCAAGTGTTTAGACCAAAAATTGGCGGAGGAGTTTGGTAGAGTTCTCAAAGGTCAAATCATTGAACTTTGACCCTTTAACAGCAAAATTTCTGGCCGAAATCCGATCAGAAAGATTTTTCCAAATCTCAATACCCCTTATGTCAAATTTCGAGTCTGTAGACCGAAAATTGACAGAGTTATTTGGTAGGGAAATGTACACAGACAGACACACACACACACACAGACATTTTCACTTATATATATATACTAGCATGGTTTCCCAGCGTTGCCCAGGTGTTTGGAGGTGTATGTTGAGTAAAAAAAAAAAAAAAGTGGTAGTAGGAAGGCAGGCTCGAACCTGTACCGCAAAGGAGGAAAAGAATGGGGCAAAAACCTGACGTCTTTGCTGTTACGACCACTGCCAAACCGAAAGTGACGGCGGTTTAAATTAAGGCTAGACAATCGAAAGGAGAGGATGACTTTCAAAAATATCGGCGAAAAAAGCAACCCCCCCCCCGTAGAAAAGTGCTCAGTTGAAGATGAAGATATTAATGTTTTTAGCCAATTTTTCGATATTTGTCGTCTGAAAGGTCGACCTTCAAAACGATACTAATCTTGTAAAAATCCCTCGCCTCTGTCAAAAGTTTTAGGCACACATGCAAACATATATGCATACATACATACATACATACATACATACATACATTTATATATTGGTAACTAAATATTTTCGACCCAAACCGATTAAAAAGCTTGTCATATCTCTGAATACCCTTTATATAAAATTTCAAATGTTTAAACCAGACATTGTCTGAGTTATTTGGTAGAGACCGCAAAGGGTAAATTTTTAAAAACTTTGACCCCTATTATGACCACTTAAAATTTATTGGTTTGGACTCAAATCAAGTTATTAAGTTCGACCCATGTCCAATGAATCTATATCTAAAATTTCAAGTGTTTAGACCCAAAATTGGCGGAGGAGTTTTGTAGAGTTCTCAAAGGTCAAATCGTTGAACTTTGCTCCCTTAACAGCCAAATTTCTGGCCGAAAACGGATTTCAAAGATGTTCCCAAATCTCCGTAACCTGTATATCAAATTTCGAGTCTGTAGAATTATTGCTTAGGGAAATGTACACACACACACGTTCACTTATATATATATATATATATATATATATATATATATATATATATATATATATATATATATATGAAAGAGAGGAGATTGGTCTTTTGTAAGTTCTGTTGCGTGTTATAAAACATGCACGAGAATTTTTTTTTTTTTTTTACATAGTGATCACCACTTATCAAGGCCCGGAAGCGACTCAAGGATAAGTGTTATTGCAAGTACATTACGTTAGTGTGGAGATTTGATGAAGTGTTTACTTAAGGGGGCGGTTCATTAGGAATTTGTTAACGTTGGACTTGAACACATAATATTAGCCGTGTGTGTGTGTGTGTGTGTGTGTGTGTGTGATACATAAGCTTAGCTTTCTATGGATATATGGGAGAGAATTAGTCCCCGTCAAAAGGAGGTGGGGCACTTAGTATTCTATCTGATTATCCTGCCAACCATTGTTCTCTTCTCTTGCACCCACCTATATCTTCATACTAAATCGGGATTGTCAAGTTGCATGTGTGCAACTTCCTTCGTATACCCAACCCCATCCGTAGCCCCTTCTTCAAAATAACAACAAAAGCAACTTTCTCTTTAACAAGTGTCAGCTAACACCACAATGTCAACAGTCCCACTCCTTGCCGCATTCACCGATTTATTTTGTTTTTATTCCCCCCCCCCGTCCCCGTTTCCTTTCTAAGCACACTTCCTCTTCGTGTTCTTCCTTATATTTTATTGCGCATGAAATTGGAGTCAAAGCACTGTTAAAGCATTTGCTGCTATTTTTACTTGCAATGTTTCATCTACAAAAAGAAATGTACGTTTCTAGTGCTATCAGATCAGGCTGTTTGAAGATATTGGCTTCCTAAGATTAAATGCACCTAACATTGATGTTTTTTGTTTGTTTGTTTTTCTATTCCCTTTTGCAAAACTTAATTATGTTATGCAAAACCAAAAAACAAAACAACGGCCCACCTTCATCCCCTTCTTCTTTTTCCCTCTTCTCTCTCCCCCTCCCCACTTCCCGATTGGTTTCCTAACTGAATGTATCAAACATTAATACTATAACCCTTTTCCAGACTGTCTGAAGATATTGGCTTCTTGAGATAAAATGCATCTAACATTTATGCTTGTTTTTCTGTTCTCTTTTGCAAAACTTAACTTTGTTCTACAAAATCAAAAACACACCTCTCCCTTTTACCTTTTCTCTCTCGTCCTCCTTCCCCACTTCGCGACTGGTTTCCTTACTTAAAATGTACTGAACATTAATACTGTAACCCTTTTCCTTCTTCCATTGCAAAACTCATTCATGTTCTGCATGGCAAGAAACAAAAACGATAGAATCCACTACAAAACAACCAAACCAAACACTACAAACGAGCGATTGAAGATACAAAAAGATTTAAGAAAAAAAAAACTTCTACAAAATAATTAAATGCAACATGAATCCCACAAAGGGTTAATGTACTTTACTCGATTCAGCATTAAATAACCCGAAAAGGGTTAATATGCCGTAAAACAAAACAACCAAACCACACGTGCTGCCATATCTGGGCAGGAGCTACTAAAAACAGCCTATCCTGCCTTGACAGAGTACAAAATAGACTTCGTGGCTTAGTGGGGGATGCCCTTTTCTCTTCCCTGCAACCTCTCTCCCACAGAAGAGATGTTGCGAGCCTATCCTTGTTTTATCGTTATTTCCATGGCAGGTGCTCATCTGAACTCCAATCTCTGGTCCCCTCTCGCCAATCTTTCACGAAAAACACCCATCTAGCTGAATCCACTGTCAAAAATTTCCCCCACTCTTTATCTGTGCCTAAATCAAAACGTGGATTCCATGAACAAAGCTTCTTTCTTAGAACTGCACGACTGTGGAACTCTATTCCGGCTGCCTGCTTCCCACCTGACTACAATCTGGATGTCTTCAAGTCCAACGTTAACAAATTCCTAATGAACCGCCACCTCAAGTAAACACTTCAATAAATCTCCACACTAACGTATTGTACTTGTAATAACCCTTATCCCCAAGTGGCTTCCGGGCCTTGATAAGTGGTGACCACCTTGTAAAAAAAAAAACAAAAAAAAACGCATGTTCAAACCATAATCGTTAATTGTCTACAATCGAACTAAGTTATTTTTTGGTTGATTTGATTTTGCTTTTCGTTCATAATTAAAAAAGTTTCCGTATTAGCAGTGGTCCGAGCAAGACTAAATAATAGTTTTAATGAGTTGTAGTGAAGTGTCTTATAATATTATCGCATTACAGCTAAAAGAAATGACCATTGGCTAGCCAGAATCAAAGTTTTATCTGCCAGCTTAAATGCTCTTCAACTTTCAACTTTTAAAATTACAGGATGTAATATATATGATGGATCCTCACGTTGATTTCAACGTGTGAGCTCCGCCACAACAATTTAAGATGCTCGGAAATCCACACAGATGATTCGTTTATAGTGGTGAAGGCTTTGTGCATAACCAACCATACATTTTAATACAACTGCTAATCTTTGTCGGTGCAATGGCTGCCACAAAACAGAGCAGACAGTAGACCTCAGGGTTTGTATCAGTTTTCCTTCTCCTAGATGGATGTCTCAAAAAAAAATTGGGGAGGGGGGGGGTTGAATCTCTCCCAGTGAATTAAATGTGCCTCTAGATACGAACTTGGAAATTTCTACGTCTCGGCACGGGACTTATAGCTCCTAGCCTTCTCAAATGGTCACCCATCTGGTACTGGCCAGGATCATCGTTGCTTAACTTCGATGTTCTGGAACACGTGATTTATGCGACACACATATAAAATATATTAAAAATAATTATTATAGTAATAATTATGTCAGCCCCTTTAAGAACTCTGTGTTTACTGTCGAGCACTTTACGTTGAAATGAAATAAGTCGGTCACTTAAGCCCACGTGCGCAGATCATGATGTAAAAATCATATGATCACTCCCGACTGTCTTGAATGATAATTATGCGTTATATACATGTTAATTTCATCTACATTTCTCGCTGTTAACGTTGGCCGAACGGTTTGTTCCTTACTAATGAAGTCAAAGATTGCTTCGTGACCGGAAACATCAATAATATATATAGTGTATAGTATTTTGACAGCAAATGGATAAAATCGAATGTAAATCAATAAACTAAAAGTTAGAATAATAAATTAGTGAAATAATTTCTAGAAAAGCTAAAGAAAATCAATAATAATCTGGAACCGTAGACCTTGGGGCCCGTGGCGCAGTGGATAGAGGCGTTGAATCTGTACAGTTCAAGGTGTTGTCTGTAGATAGCGGTTTCAATCCTACCTAAAGCAGGCCAAAACGGGGTGAGACAACAACTATGGAAGGCAGTAATTACTGGAGATACAATTACGAGACTTGGCATTACTATCCCATCGTTGTTAATCACCTGAAGAAGGCCACAGGATAAGTTGGCCAAAAAGTGGTAAAACAACAACTACGAAGATGAGGAAAACAGTCCGCAAATAAATAAATAAATAAACAAATAAACAAACAAATAAATAGATAAATAAATAAATAGATAAATAAATAAACAGATAAATAAATAAATAAACAAATAAATAAACAAACAAATAAATAGATAAACAAATAAATAGATAAATAAATAAATAGATAAATAAATAAACAAACAAATAAATAAACAAATAAATAAACAAACAAATAAATAAACAAACAAATAAATAGATAGATGAATAAATAAACAAATAAATAAACAAATAAATAAATAAATAGATAAATAAATAGATAAATAAATAAATAAACAAATAAATAAATAAACAAATAAACAAATAAATAAATAAATAAATAAATAAACAAATAAATAAACAAATAAATAAATAAATAGATAAATAAATAGATAAATAAATAAATAAACAAATAAATAAACAAACAAATAAATAGATAGATAAACAAATAAATAAATAAACAAATAAATAAATAAATAAATAAACAAATAAATAAACAAACAAATAAATAGATAGATAAACAAATAAATAAATAAATAAATAAAAAAATAAATAAATAAATAAACAAATAAATAAATAAACAAATAAATAAATAAATAAACAAATAAATAAATAAACAAATAAATACACAAATAAATAAACAAATAAATGAATGAATGAATAAATAAATAAACAAATAAATAAATAAACAAATAAACAAATAAATAAATAAACAAATAAATAAATAAATAAACAAATAAATAAATACACAAATAAATAAACAAATAAATACACAAATAAATAAACAAATAAATAAATGAATGAATAAATAAATAAACAAATAAATAAATAAACAAACAAATAAATAAATAAATGAATAAATAAATAAATTACTCATGTCAAAGGATTCCGATAAAAAATATTGTTTTCATTTTTGCAATTTAAGATTACATTGAATTATATTCGTGATAAAAGAAATAATATATTTTTCATTTAAAAAAAATGGCCAGCGTTTGTCCAAAAGAAAAAAAAAAAAAAAAAAAAAAAAAGAAAAAGGAAAGAAAACGAAATTTCCGTTCGGCAGCTTCCGGCGTTTAACGTAAACTTTCTGGAAAATTTGGACGATGGCACGGTTCTCTATAAGTACCAAAGCAATTTCTTCTCAAATAATGCTGTCCTTAACGCGTGTGTTACAAAAAAAAAAAAAAAAAAAACGGAAGACAGTACTAGTGATTATTGGATGTGTTTTTCTTCACTGTCCGTTGAGCTAGCATTTTTTTTTTTTTAATTTTTAACCTCCAATTTTCTTGCAATGATATTCTTCCTCATCTTGTTTCAGAAGCGTCTGTTGACATTTCCGCTGACTGGCTTGTCTCATTACGAGAGACTCTCGCTTCACAATGTCATGACAGAGATTTAGTTTCCTCTACCACCACCACTTTGTCGATTGTTTTTGCTTATCATCATCACCACCATCATCATCATCATCATCATCATCGTCATCATCATCACCACCACCACCACCACCACTTCCTCCTCCTCCTCCTCCTCCTCCTCCCCTACCCCCATAGAAGTCAACAATCTCTGAAAAATAAATATTTATAAACTTTCTGCTCTGTCGATTGCCACGTACATTCCTCGTGTTCAACTCGATTATCAGAATTAGGAATCCCCCCCCCCTCTCTCTCCCTTTCTCTCATTAAATATACAATTAAAAATTAAAGCGGAAACGTAAAATCTCGAGTTGAAATGAATAAAACTGCAACGCAGAATAAGGTAAAAAAAAAAAAAAAATGTGGAAATACGTACTTATACAGACTAAGGAACGTGCTATCGTCGGAATTTTCCGATCAGTTCACGTAAAATGCCGAAAGGTGCCGAACTCAAGTTTCGTTATTTATTTTTTTTTATTTTTTTATTTTTTTCGTGCAACAGCTGGCCATCAACTCTAGTGTTCCGACTTCCTTACTCCTCCCATACCTCTCATAACTACCTCACAGACTCCATGCCTTCCTTGAAACTCTTATGCCATTCAAAAATTGATGCTCGTACCATATCTTTTTTGAATCTCTTCCATACATCCATAACCCTTGAGCCCCTGGA
>NC_136500.1:151093572-151111072 GCF_053919585.1 Euprymna scolopes
TGATTGAGTTTTTGCAGCATAATTTGATTTAAAAAAATCCATTTTAGGTGGAAACTTTATTACGTACTTACTTGTTATGTTAAAATTAGTAAAAGAAATTTAAAAATTACGAAAAATGAATGAGAAGAGATATGCTACAACTATCTCTTACGAAATCGTGGATTGCACTTAATCCCCCCCCCCTGAATTTTAAGAACTCTTCAACATAAACAAATTATGATAAACCTCTGTAATTCGATAAATTTTATTTTTACTAGTAAGTATTTTTCTATTCAGTCATTTTTTGTAACTTTGAGAACTCTTACTAATTTCGACATGACATTTCGACTTTTTTGACATTGTCTTTTGCAATCTGGTACCCAGGAGAAGGACCACGTAACGTTTGCCAACATCCCCAAAGAAAGTGGTGGTACGGGGCGTCAGTATCCACTTCATTGTCGCCACCTTCCACACGTCACCTTGATTGTAATAATAGCAAACCTCGTATGGATGGCCTTGGGACTTATTTACAGCGACGTCCACACTTGTGTAATTATTTTAGTTGCCTAGCGACTGAAGAGCTAAACGACCTGTGGAGAATGGGGTTTAAGCATTTCCTGGCATACTGCTTCCCTATAACGTACACACTTACGCACACGCGCGCACACACACATTTATATATATAATAAAGTATGGGGGCGTCTGTATCATATACCGTGTGTGTATGTGAGTATAATTTATGTGTCTGTCATTTTATATATGTATTAATAAACGACCTAAAATCGTGAGAATAATATATATATATATATATATATATATTATTCTCACGATTTTAGGTCGATGCAACCTCCGACTTTCTTCGTGTGTATCTTGGCGAACTCGCGAATTTGCACGGAATTTCAAGCAGAATCTTTTTTAATCTATGAAGATAGCATGCAATCGTCCTGTCAGTTATGACCGTGTAGAGGTTTTGTGCAATATCACCCGCACTAGGGATTGAACCAGAAAAGTGTCACTTGAAACTGAATTTTACGTAGTAATTTATCTTTCTAGATTGAGTTAATCCTTATTTTTATCCGAATTCAGAGTACTCATGCGTTTTTTATTGGAGGGGGGGGGGCTGAATGTCCGCCATATTAAAAACCGACTATATGTTCATGAGGCAACTGGTTTGACTCGTTGGTCTATCAATTCGTTGTTTTAATGCACCATAATATAGATCCTTATTCCAGTAGCTTCTTTCCAAAAACTGCTGCCACATCTAGGCAGGAGCTGCTAAAAACAGCCTTTCCTGCCTTGACAGAGTACAAAATAGACTTCGTGGCTCAATGGGGGATGCCCTTTTCTCTTCCCTGCAACGTCTCTCTCACAGAAGAGACGTTGCAAGCCTGTCTTTGTTTTATCGTTATTTCCATGGCAAGTGCTCGACTGAGCTCCAATCTCTAGTCCCCCCCCCAATCGCCAATCTTTCACGAAAAACACCAGTCTATCTGAAACCACTGTCGGTAATTTTCCTCGCTCTTTATCTGTGCCTAAATCAAAACGTAGATTCCATGAACAAAGCTTCTTTCTTAGAAGTGCACGCCTGTGGAACTCTTTTCCGTTTGCTTGATTCCCACCTGACTACTACAACTTGGATGTCTTCAAGTCCAACATAAATAAATTCCTGATAAACCACCCCCTTAAGTAAGACACTTTATCAAATCTCCATTACTAACGATACGATATTGTCCCACTGATTGCTGTACACGCAATAACCCTTATCCCCGAGTGGCTTCCGGGCCTTGATAAGTGGTGACTACCATGTAAAAAAAAAAACCGGCAAGGTTTTGGAACTCTCTTCCTGCTCACTGTTTTCTGTCTATCTACAGTCTTGATCTTTTCAAGACTAAAGTCAATAGGCATCTCTTGTGTGATATTCCTCTTTCGTTCTTGTTAACTCTTTAGATCCAGTGGTTTCATGATTTGTCTCGAGTGATTTCCGTTAAAAAAATAAGTAGAAACTTTTAGATTTGGTTGCATTAAATTTTTCTACCTTCAATGCAAACGTTTCTTTATTTGTTGCTATTAATTTTTTGAGGGGGGGGGGTCCACTCGAGTGTGGCCTTTTTGTCTATTTGCATGTACCTATCTACCCATCCCCTTTCACACACTGGTCGTTCCACGCGCATTTCAATTGATGACATTCGCGCTTAATGTTACCCGAATGGAAAACTCATTTGTTCGCAGTGCAAGTCAGTGCAAAGTGAAATAAATGCGAGGATCAAATAATAACCGTCCGAGATGTGCGCCTGGAATCTGCATTTAACTCCCAACCAACAAACCGGACTTCATCATCTTCATCATCATCATCATCATCATCATCATTATTATTATTATTATTATTATTATTATTATTATTATTATCATCAGCAGCAGCAGCACACAAGAGCTTTCACGCAGGTCATAAAGAATCTCTCCTTGAAAATAGCTTCGATGTTCTCTGGAAAGCTTAGTGACAACAAGTCTCTCTATTTTTCCAGTACTCTCCACCTCTTCTGAGGCCATTTGCAAATGAATTTGCATTTATAGCAACAGTTGCTAGCAGCGGCCATTGGTCTCCACTGGAATTTTATTGGCAATAAGCCCCTCAAGGTCCCAGTTCACTTCGCACTTGTCTTGTGGATTGGTTGGTGGTTTATTTTTTACGGCATATCAACCCTTTTCAGGTTATTTAATGCTGAATCCAGTGATTTTTAAGAATAATTTTTATTAATAGAATATATTTTTTCCAAGTCGGTTTCTATTTAACCCATCGTTGGGACCCTAACAGGTACTACCACTCCGGGTCAGAGTGGACCTGGGAGCAATGGTAATTAAAGGGTGGCTCCACACTCCCCAAAGCCTGCAAGCTGGAGCCTCACCATCGGATATAGTTTAAGGTCATATCCAGGACCTTGTCCATTGGAGGTCTGGTCAGTGCTCTCTCCTCGGTCTTTACATCCTCCTTGATCTTTCTCGGCTATTTGACATCATTCTTTTGGGGGGCAGTGATTAGGTAATGGGAGGGGATGGGGGAGGGGATAGAGAACTTATAGATATGAATCTTCAATGTTCTCGATTCCATGTAACGCTTCTTCGTTTTGTCTCTCCAGCAATTCGTCTGGTCCGCGGGTGTGCCTCATGTGTATTAGTCTCCACATTCAAGGGTTTTCCTTAATATTTCAACTGTTTTCATTATTGTTATTCGTTGTAGTTTTCCAGTCATTCCTTTGATTCCAATTTCTCCCATTCTTTTTCGGAATTGTTTCTTGTGCTCCTAGTGGGGAATCAATTGCTATTGACAAAACTAATTACTTACTACTCTCCTCCGGCAACACCAAATAGTCCTGTTCGTAGAAAATAAAACTCTAAAATCCCAGATTAGTTGTTACTATTTCGTGAGAAAAATAACGAATATCGCAGGAAAGAATCGCTATGCTACTATTAAAGAAAGAAACAGACAAACTCTAGATTCGTTTCTACTACAAACATCACCTCATTGGCTCGTATTGCGTTCTACTGTTACAACACATGCGCTGACCAACTATTTCGTATAATTCTATATACCACAGTAATATCCATTAAGCTGCTTAAGATGAAAGAGAGGTTTTATACTTCTTATTTTACTACTTTTAATTTTAGTTTAATTTTTTTTTCATAAATCTTTCTTTCTGTATCACTTCGTTAACTGGAAATGTATTTATAATATTTCGAAAACATTCCCCCTCTTCAAGTGTTACAATTTCGTTCAACTCAAATTTCGTAGCGTACAATAATGGTAACTGAAAGGTCAAAAGTAGGTCTACAGTCAATGTTCGCATCAAAATAGATATACCGATTTCAGTTAATATTGGATCAAGTGGGTCAACTTTTGTCACGTTGTCTGGTAACCAACACACGTTATCCGCCTCAGTCGCCAAGTGGACACAGAATAGAAAAGAACTTTAACTCTTTTTGTTTTCTTTGTAATAACGACATTTATTTCCTCATTGTTACCGCTGTGACATCCTAACGTGATTGTCTTCTTGAGTGTCATTCACGCCTCTAACGTGATTTCGTACGTTATTTCGTTCCGTCTTCCACGTCTCTAACACGATCGTTCTCTTTTTCTTTTTATAGGCTTTTTTTTAAACCGGTGACGTCCACGTCATTTTTTTTATTTTTATTTTTTTACACAGGCATCACCTCATTATCAAGGCCAAGAGGTCACTCAAGGATAAGGGTTAAAGAGTGTACAGTAGAAATTGGACAATATAGTAATCATTTTTTTTTTACACGGTGGTCACCACTTATCAAGGCTCGGAAGCCACTCAGGGATAAGGGTTATTGCAAGTACAGTACGTTAGTGTGGAGATTTGAAAGTGTTTACTTAAGGAGGCGGTTCATTAGGAATTTGTTAACGTTGGACTTAAAGACATCCAAGTTGTAGTCCGGTGGGAAGCAGGCAGACGAAACAGAGTTCCACAGGCGTGCAGTTCTAAGAAAGAAGCTTTGTTCATGGAATTCATGTTTTGATTTAGGCACAGATATAGAGTGGGGGAAATTTTTCACAGTGGATTCAGCTAGACGGGTGTTTTTCGTGAAAGATTGGCGAGGAGGGACCAGAGATTGGAGTTCAGACGAGCACTTGCCGTGGAAATAACGATAAAACAAGGATAGGCTCGCAACGTCTCTTCTGTGGGAGAGAGGTTGCAGGGTAGAGAAAAGGGCATCTCTCACTAAGCCACGAAGTCGATTTTGTACTCATCAAGGCAGGATAGGCTGTTTTTAGCAGCTCCTGCCCAAATATGGCAGCAGTATTCCATCCTTGGGCGTACTTGGCTTTTATATAGATAGAGAATTGCATCAGTAGTGAGATATCCTCTGGAGCGGTAGAAGGATCCCACCATCTTTCCAGCGACCTTGGCAACAGACTTGATGTACGTGTTCCATTTCAGATCAGCAGTAAAGGTCAAACCCAGAAGCTTGTCAAAACATGGGGCCTCACCTAGACTAGAGCCATTTGATGCCAGATGGGGATCAGAGCGTTGATGATGTAAGGATAGAAGTTTGGTTTTGGATGCATTAAAGGTAACCAGCCACGTCTCCCCCCACTGAACCACGCGCTCAAGATCAGAAAAGAGAGAATCAGAGAGAACTTTGTCATTTACAGCCTTTGATGTGTTACCGTAGATGGTCGTGTCATCAGCATAGATGTCAACGAATGATTTAGTAATAAAAATTCAGTAAATTTGATAATTTATATGGAACGGCTCATCAATAACTTATTTACGTTAGATTTGAACAAAACCATATAGTAGTCAGCCGGAAAGCAGGCAAACGGAAGACAATTCCACATGCGTGCAGTTCTAAGAAAGAAACTTTGTTCATGGAATCTACGTTTAGGTTTAGACACAGATAAAGAGTGGGGGGAATTATTGGTAGTGTTTGAATGTATCGTCGTTTAAATTAATCTAATTTATAAAACTCACTATGTCTGTATGTCTGTTTCCATATTTTCAAACTCCATCTCCCCCGAAACTAAAAGTTGCTGAGCGACGTTAGGGGCCTCAAATGATTGGATTTTTTACGGACCGTTCTTTTATGTGTCTTTCGCCGGTTAAAATAGTTTTAAGGGGTCAAAAAGGGGTAAAAATTGAAAAAAAATCGTTATACATTTTTTACATTCATCTTAGTTTATTTTTAATTAGTTTATATGCGTGTCACGTTTGTACAGTGGTAACGTCACCAGCTTTTAATGCTACAGTCTTGCTTTCGGTTTCGATTCTAGCTGATGGCACCCAAATACTTTTTTTTTTTTAACTTTTGAAATCACGACTGTAATAATATATACAAAATCTAGACGAATTAAAATATCATATTTAAGCGTATTTTACGACCGGGCAAAGTCGTGCGTCCCCGTAAGTTTTGTGTAATTGTTGTGGGTATGTTTGCGAATATTTGGGATATATGTCATTTGTACACAGGAATAGAGACAATGTACCAATGATAAAGTAAATTTCCTATAATGTGTATTTTGTAATCGCCTTTGACTGTTATTGCCTGTTATTTTTTATTGCGTTACTGGGAAGAGTTAAGCTCTTATATTCGTGGGCTTAATATCATTATCATCATTATCTATATATATATATATATATATATATAAAAGTGAAAGTGTGTGTGTGTCTGTGTACATTTCCCTACGCAATAACTCTGTCAATTTTAAGCCTACAGATTTGAAATTTGATATACAGGGTACTGAGATTTGGGAAAATCGATGTGATTGGTTTTCGGACTGAAATTTGGACGATTAAGGGGTAAAAGTTCAACGATTTGACCTTTGAGAACTCTACCAAACTCCTCCTACAATTTTGGGTCTAAACACGTGAAATTTTAGATATAGGTTCCTTGGACATGGATCTAACTTAATAACTTTATTTGAGCCCTAAACAATAAATTTTAAGGGGTCATAATAGGGATCAAAGTTTAAAAAATTTACCTTTTTTTTTGTTTTGTTTTGCTCAGCATACACCTCAAAACACCCGGGCAACGCCGGACACCCATTGCTAGTCTATATCTATAAAAGTGAAATTGTGTGCGTGTCTGTGTGTGTACATTTCCCTATCAAACTACTCTGTCAATTTTCAGTCTACAGACTCGAGATTTTACATAAGGTGCATTAAGATTTGTGAAAATCTTTTCAATCGGTTTTTGGCCAGAAATTTGGTGGTGAACAGGTCCAAGTTCGACGATTTGACCTCTGAAAACTCTACCAAACTCCTCAGCCAATTTTGCGTCTAAACACTTGAAATGTTAGATGTAAGTTACTTGGACATGAATCAAACTTTTTAATTTGATTTAAGCCCAAAAGCATAAGTGTTAAGGGGTCAAAATTGGGGTCAAAATTTTTTTAAAAAATTGACCTCTGCGGTCTCTATCAAATTACTCAGTCAGGTTTTGGTCTAAACATTTGAATTTTTACATAAAGTGTATTCAGACATGCAGCAAGCTTTTTAATTGTTTTTTTTACCTAAAATTTGGCTGCCAAGGGGTCAAAGTTAAAAAGATTTTATCTTTGCGGTCTCAAGCTAACTATTCAGCCAATTTTGGGTCTAAAAATTTGCAATTTTACATAAAGGGTATTCAGACATGCAGCACGACTTTTAATCAGTTTTTTTAGCGAAAATTTTGCTTCCAAGATGTGAAAGTTGAAAGAATTGACCTTTGCAGACTCTACCAAACTCCTCCGCTAATTTTGGGTCTAAACACTTAAAATTTTAGATATAGGTTACCTGGAGATGAATCAACCTTTTTAATGTATAGCTACATATGTACATAAAGTTATGATCAGTAGATAGGGCCCGAGCAAAGTCGGGCGGAACTGCTAGTAATAAATTAACAACCAAACTTTCGCCTTGGACGATTCATGGGATTTGTAATCCCTTTTCTTTTTTATTATAAAGAGAAACTTTTTTTATATATAATTTCCAACATTTATGTTTCTAGTTTTTTTTTTTGATGAGGATTGATTATCCGTATTATTTGGATTCTTTGGACTACAGTTCTCATCTCCGTACAACGTTTCGATTGATATAAACCCTGATTTTCTTCATATGTATCTTGTCGAACTTTGGCATCTGCGTGGAATTTCGATCGGAACAGTTTACTTAATACACGGAGGTAGCATGCTCTCGTTTCGTCAGCCATGACTAGGTAGAAGTCCTAAGTAACTCGCAATTGTATTTTGAGTATCGCCCGCACTGAATATTGAACCTTTCGGAACGTGGTGTTGCAGATAAATTACTAGGTAAAATACACTTGTAAGTTATAATCTTCTGGGGGTTGAAGGTTCAATCCTCAGTGCCTGCACTATAACTTTGAAGCAAACTGAGCGATTCTTATGAAATCTGGAACAGAATTATCTGGAAAATGAAAATCGCTTGTATAATATTTTTTATTTTTACTTTTGACGTCGGATGAATATAGTGCATTTTGTTATCCTCCATTTTCCAACATCTTCGATGGGAAATTTAAAATTCGTTATTTTTAATGTTTTTTTTTTTTGTTGTGATATGATGTTTGTCGAGAATAAACATGAAATGTGGATGGGGAGGGTAACTGTAGAAAGATTGGTTGGCGTCAAGATAAAGCTTTCTTTAGCTTCACACGCTTGTCAATTCGGGGCTTCATTTTGAAACCCTTCACAACATTAGATGGGATTTTCCATGTTGGGAATAACTCTGCATTCCGATGGGGATTATTTTCTTTTGCTGACGACTGTTGGATTGGATAATAGCATTTATAATCCTTTCAGTAGATCAACACATAACGATGGCACACACACACACACACACACAAGTGACACAGACGCACACACAAATAACACACACACACAAATAATATACACACAGAAATAACACACACACAAATAATATACACACAAAAATAACACACACACACACACGCAAATAATATACACACAAAAATAACACACACACACACACACAAATAACATACACACAAAAATAACACACACACACAAATAATATACACACAAAAATAACACACACAAATAATATACACACAAAAATAACACACACACACAAATAACATACACACAAAAATAACACACACACACACACACACAAATAACATACACACAAAAATAACACACACACACACAGGTGACACAGACGCACACATAAATAACACACACACACAAAATAACATACATACAAAAATAACACACACACACACACAAAATAACATACACACAAAAATAACACACACACACAAATAATATACACACAAAATAACACACACACAAATAATATACACACAGAAATAACACACACACACACACACAAATAATATACACACAAAAATAACACACACACACGCAAATAATATACACACAAAAATGACACACACACACACAAATAATATACACACAAAAATAACACACACACACAAATAACATACACACAAAAATAACACACACACAAATAACATGCACACAAAAATAACACACACACACACACACACACAAATAACATACACACAAAAATAAAACACACACACACACAAATAATATACACACAAAAATAATAGACACACACAAATAACATACACACACAAATAACACACACAGCTAATAAAATGAAGTGTGTGTGTGTTTGTCCGCTCATTATAGGTACACGTTTACAGCATTATCGCGTTGACACAGGTTCTTCTTAGATCACCAAAGTAAAGCAACGTTGATCCTAGCCAGTACCAGATGGGTGACTATTTAGGAATACTAGACGCTGTATGTAGAAAGACATCGAAACTTCCTGCATCCCGCCTGGCTTCCAGCTGTCTTAACCCTGTCCTGCTGCTGGATCAGGTTGATTGAGACGATAGAGTGAGATTGGCTCTGCCAAAACCAGCTTCACTTTAAATAAACTCAGCCTGTGTCACCCAGCATCCCTAGGATAATCAGATGGTCTTTGTCGTTCTGTATCCTCAAATCTGAAGAGACTACAACTTGCATTTAGATGATATTTCATTAGTTTTTGTTTTTTTTTGGGGGGGGAGGGGGGTCCGGGCGTCGTCCTTTCGGACCAGTTTTTAAGAGCCTCTTCTAATAGAAAAAGGGACGACAATTAAAATTACATGATGCTAGATTTCACTTTGACTGACTGAGGTTCGAAAAGGTATTAACAAAACAATACGGAATTCCATCCTTGTGAGAAGACAAGTAAATAGAGACATGTTCTCTACAATGCTTTTAATAGACGTCTCTTTCATAAAGGAATATGAAAAAGCAAACGACGCACAATAGTTTTAATAAAAAAGGGTAATGTATAGATACAGCGGCCTAGGGTTTGAGTTTTATGTAATTTATGTATGTGCCCTTTTCTCTACCCTGCAACCTCTCTCCCAAAGAAGAGACGTTGCGAGCCTATCCTTGTTTTATCGTTATTTCCATGGCAGGTGCTCGTCTGAACTCCAATCTCTGGTCCCCCCTCGCCAATCTTTCACGAAAAACACCCGTCTAGCTGAATCCACTGTGAAAAATTTCCCCCACTCTTTATCTGTGCCTAAATCAAAACGTGGATTCCATGAACAAAGCTTCTTTCTTAGAACTGCACGCCTGTGGAACTCTGTTCCGTCTGCCTGCTTCCCACCGGACTACAACTTGGATGTCTTCAAGTCCAACGTTAACAAATTCCTAATGAACCGCCCCCTTAAGTAAACACTTCATCAAATCTCCACACTAACGTAATGTACTTGCAATAACCTTTATCCCTGAGTGGCTTCCGGGCCTTGAAAAGTGGTGATCAAAAAAAAAAAAAGCTGAAACAATCTTTACTTCAGATATAAATTATAAAAATTGTTTGAAAGGAAAATGTGCTTCGCAATAGAAACGATAAATTAAATCCAGAGTTAGTGTTTTAACTAATAAAAAAAAAAAAATACTACTCTTTTCCTGAGCATATTAATACATTATAACATTAAAAATAGTGTCGGTCCTGGATATGACCTTAAACTATACCCAGTGGTGAGGCCCCAGTTTGCGGGCTTTGGGGAGTGTGGAGCCACCCTTTAATTGCCATTGCTCCCAGGGCCACTCTGACCCGGAGTGGTATTACCTGTTAGGGTCCCAACTATGGGTTGAATAGAAACCGACTTGAAAACAACAAATATGTTCTATTAAAAAAATTTTCTTCAAAATCTTTGGATTCGGCATTAAATAACCCGAAAAGGGTTGATATGTCGTAAAACAAAAACAACCAACCAACTATACAACTAAAAATAGTGTTTAATTCTTGAAAACATTAAATTATACAAATGATTTGTCCCCACTCCCCAAAAAGTTAATCTTTTTTTTTTAAATTGTAGCTATATTTACGACCTTACATTGATTAAAAAAAAAATACCAACTTTGTTGTGTATTTAGAAATTTTAGCTGGACATGCAAACTAAAATACACACAAAAAATAACACACACCACAAAAAAGCATACTAAAATACATACAACTGCTCTTTACATAATAAATGATGCAATCGGAAATAAAAAGTTTGAAATAAAACTGGTGTTTCCTTTTGGTTGTTGTATCGTTTGGGGTGCTTAAGATGTATTTGATCACAAAAAGATGTTTTTCACCTGATAAACTCATTAAATTCTATTCGTTCGTTCCAATTCAATCTTACATCTTTTCCTTTCGTCGTCCCCCCCCTCTCTCTCTCTCTCTCTCTCTCTCTCTCTCTCTGTTTTACTTACTCTCATATCTCTTTCTTCCTTTTTGTGCTCCTCTTTACTTTTTTATCTCTGCACTCTGCCCTCACCTCTTCCCCTCTCATCATCTTGAATCTTTTTCCTTTCTTCCCTCCCTTTGTTTTACTTCCCCTACTCTCTTTGTGTTAAGCATCTCCACAAAACTTTCTAAACCTCCTCCTCCTCGTACTACTACTCTTCAAGCTTCTACTCTCACCCCTTGTAATCTCTCTCTCTCTCTCTCTCTCTCTCTCTCTCTCTCTCTCTCTCTTATTTAAAAAAAACAGTATCTTTTTAACTTCCGTTTTCTGTTGACAGTATTTTTGCCAAGTCATGCCGATGTATACCGAAAAAAAGTCCTTTCTGATTGATGTTTATGTAATCCTAATGTAATTTTATAACTCTTCATAAAAATCTGGTCTTTATTTTGAAATGATTATTTTTCGGAATGGTTTTATTTTTAATAAAACATAATCAAAATATATTTTGTTAGTTTTTCGGGAATATTCTATATTGGATATTTTTTTTTTAATCTCTAACTCTATCTCCACAATTATATAAATGCAACTTTGTCAGTGTGTGTGTGTATTCCTTATAAACTCCGAAAAGGCTGAACAGCTTTTCTTTAAAATTTACAGAACTTTAGTGTATAAGCCTGCGAATGATCTTAGTTAAGTTTTGTCTCAGAATAATTATCGATAATCGATACCGTTATTTTAATTCATCGATCATCGGTAAAGACTTTTTCAATTCTCCTGTGAGATAGCGTGTTTTTTTTTGTTTTGTTTTGTTTTTTGTTTTATTTTGCATGACGTGGTCTGAAGGTTCAAACCCCGCACATAAATTTCTTTTTTTTTTTTCATTAACTGTAAAGAATTATATAAAATTTGATAATTCACGTGGTTTTTAGCAGTGCAAAAGTAAATTGTTTGTTTTTGAACGTCCATTAAACAAGCAAATGATCCTGAAGAAATTGCCCCCTTAAAGTAAGACACTCTATCAAATCTCCAATACTAATGATTACTACAATACTATCTCATTGATTACTGTACACGCAATAACCCTTATCTCTGAGTGGCCTTCGGACCTTGATAAGTGGTGACCCCCATGTAAAAAAAAAAAAAATTGCAAAACAGTCTACACACATATTTAGTGAAAATGTGATCCAGAAGTTTCTTATATGTCGGTTTAACAAAACATAGATCTCAACAACCAAGCACAAGTAGTATGCCCAGCAACATAAGATAAGGAATTTTTCGACACAGTTGACTAATTGTAGAACTATACAGCAACAACCACATAAATTCTTACAACGAATAGATAGTCGATGTTGATCCTGTGGTGTATTTTGCATACGGTTCAAGAAATCATGCTCCCCCCCCAACCTCACCAAAGAATAGCTGCTAAAAACAAATCAGAGAAATTAGATCGTTGCTGGCACGTTGCCTCCACTGTGTGGAGATTACGATGATCAGTAAGGTGTCAATACAATCGAAATTTACTAAAATAATTTTAGGATTACAAAAAAAAAAAATATTGGAATTATTAAAAGATACAGATCAAAATAAGCATAAAAAGGCATAAAACCAACCCCCGGGCAATGCCGGGTAGTACTGCTAGTGGTTAATAAAAAAAAAATCAATCTAAAATGTATATTTTATTACAAGATGTTTAAAAACATTTTTTTTTAAAAAAAGATCATTTTTATGCTAAGTTTTAATATTTCTTATTATATAAAACCAGTCTGAAAAAAAGATTGCACATTCAAGACTAACAAGATAGAAAGCAGAAATCGAAAAGAAACTGTTTTATTTAAAGCTAGCAAGGCTACCTTGCGTTGCCCGGATCAAAGTTGTAACATACTTCTATTAAAACTTCTGTCTTTCTCTATCTTTGTCTCTTCTTTTTTTCAATCCCTTCTGCCTCCTCCGTCCACACATTCCTCTAACCCTAGGGTCTCCAAAGTATGGTTCCCTAAAATCTTTAATCCCACCTGCAGAGCTCTTATAGAAAACATATATTACATAAACCAGGCGTCTCCAAACTACGGCTTGTGGGCCAAATCCGTCTTGTCAAACTATCTAACTAGGCTTGCGGAGCTCTTCTGAAAACGTAATAATATTCAGGAAAAATGTTGAAAATGGAAATCTATGAAAATAGCGTGGTGGTTTTTCCTTTTTGTTCGGAAAAAAATTTAAAGAATGAGGTTTTGTAGAACCAATTTCACTGAAAAGCAAAACTAATGAACAAAACTGTATCGAACACGTCCAGCTCATTTTATTTTGGCCAACGTAGCTCTATAAAGTCAGCAATATGGCTCTTCGTTTGAAAACTTTCAAAACCCTTGCTCTCGCCGAACATGCATACAAAAAAACTCTCTTTTATAACAGATCTCTAGAGATGACGTCTCATTTGAACATTTAATAAACAACTTTATTTGTTATCTTTGTAAGTAGCGTTAGAAGAGAGAGAAACGTATTAGGAAGAGAGTTTGTGAGAAATTCCATAACCAACGCCATTTTGTTTGCCCGCCTAACATGATTTGCTGGACGGTCTTTGATTGATTCAATTTGAATGCGACAGTTTGGCGCCAATTTTGTATTATATGTGCGTTATTTTTCAGTCTGACAATGAACACAGAACAGTAAAAGACTCAACCAGCGGTGCTCTGTTATAGAGTGCCAGGATTTTACCTTCATTGGACACCATGCAGTGGATGGACGAAGGACATTTCTCTAAATACAGAGACAACATAATTGCTGAACTTATTTTACCCAATGAGGATATTCTACAGTGTTCGGCTTGATTTATTTCATTATGGGAAAGTATTCCTATTTCTTCCAGAGACCACGAGGTCCTAAAATATGCCATATTGGGCGACAACATTCACGCTGTGTTCACCATGCACAACATGGACATCCTTCTATGGAAACCCCGAACTAACATTCCCACAGAGGAATCATAACTAACGGCTCCATTGCAATGGATAGCAAATCCAGCCACTGTTTTTGCAAGGGACTTACCGTGACCAAAGAACTTTCATTTCTGATACATCTTGAATAAAATTTGAGTTAAAAGTTATGGCTTTTGCTTGTGGAGTTTCATTTGCTATCTGCAGGGAGGAAATTGGGTGTGTAGGGAACAAATTTCTTACAAGTTCATTATTCGTGCTCGCTTGTAGTAGTCGTTTAAAGAGTTCGTTGAAAGAGAGAGAAAAGTGTCCAATGTGTTTAAAGCTAGAATTAATATATTGTCGGCTTGTTGAGGAGAGAATAGCTCAGTCCACGTGTGTTTATAGCTAGTAGTTGCCGGGGCAAAGGGAGCTGATTAAAAGAGAACGAAAGGGCAAAGTTTGCCTGTTGTCATAGGCGAGTGTGAGTTGTATGTTTGTTAGCATGACAAAGAATGTTCGTTTGGGGTGCAGCATGTGAAAATAAATGTGAGTTTGAAGAGAGCCATAGCTAGCTTGTAGTACTCACGTTCAGCCTGGGGCGAAAGCCGCAGGCTAATGTCCGCTGGAAAAAGGGTTGAGAGTTTCGGATTTCGCCTTTTATATACTCTGTCACGTGATAAAGAGCTGGCTTGTGATTGGAGAAAGCCAGGGGGAAATGGATATACATGCAGACAACCGCTCTTTATATAACAGATAATCTTATCGCTCTTTACTCGCTGCTTCTTCTATTTTCAAACCCCCCCCTCCCGATCTTTCTCCTCTTTCCGGTCCCTTTACTCTTCCCCCCCCCCATCTCTTTCTAGTCTCTTCTATATTTAACGAATCTTATTTCCAATTTACTTGGCTTCATCAACTGACCCCTTTTTCTTTATCTTCCTCATTTACCCGAGGACTTTTCACCCCCCCCCCAAAAAAAAATAATTAAGACAAAATATATTTTCAACTTCATTCTTTGTCTCACGGACACTTTATTATCATTTACTTTAGTTATTTATGTGTTACTTAACAAAAGAGGGTGTGCATGGGGGAGAGGTATTTATTCTGCTCTGCATGATGACAGCATGCCTCTTCCCTTTGCCGGAGAAGCGATAGGGGGCCCTGCGGTCTTCGGGTCTGTGAGACGCTTTGTCTATTGGTTGGTCGTTTGAATTTGAAATAATTTTCTTTAATAAAACACACAAATTGAATGGACGTAACTTATTTGAGATGCGGCTAAACATCTTTAGACGAGACTGTCGGTTTATTGGTTACGCTTAAGCTGGACATAGTATTTTTTGTTGGTTGCTTTTGTTTTGAATAAACATGACAGACCAATGATAATCCCAAATTTGAAATAAACGCGACAGACTAACGACAATGTTAAGTTAGAAATAAACGCAACAGATTAGCGTTAAATCTAAGTTTGAAATAAACGTAATAGACCAATGAAAATATTGTTTGAAATAAACGTGACAGACTAATGGCAATGCTATTTCAAAAGCGTGACAAACTAGCAAAATGTTATTATTTAGCATGGCAGACTAACGGTAATATTAAGGTTTAAAAACAAATGTGACAGACGTACACATTAAGTTCAAAATAACATTGTTACTGGTCCGTCACGCTTTAATTTAAAATAGCATTTTCACCACTAAACGGTCATGTTGAATGGACGTATCTTAAAAATACGTTCTCGGTTTCCCCCTGCCTCCTTGTTTTATTAAATTATCTCGCCTTTCGTATTTCTTCTCATTAAAATGAAAATCGTGTCGCATCCTCATCCTTGGGAGAAAAGTCGCTAATAATTTGCTGGCTGTTTTTTTTTATTTTATTTATTTTTAACTGTCGAAAGGGCCGGGAATTAAATCAAAACATCCTTTTTTCTTTAAATAAACCGGAAATTTCTGTCTCGTTTGGTGCAAATGTTTGCTTTTACACACGTGAACCATGCGCTAATGCAGTCTCAACGGCAACTGAAGTCGCCTTTATCAATATTCAATATGACTGTGTTTTGCACATTGCATCATATGATAACATTAGCAGGATTACCCGGCGTTGCTCGGGACTATGAATAACCTAATCCTAACTGCGTTGATATCAACTACATTGGCTTTGTGAATATTGATCGGTCCAATTTTTCTACTTGGAGGAATTCAATGAAGCATCTCTGCTTCTGACACACGTCCATGACCGGGGTTGCTTTCTTAGAGTTTCACACCATCAATATCTGCAACAGAGAGATGAAACTTTCAGGTCATGAATGCATAAGTTCATTCATCATAACAATGCAGTTTTATCGCTTCTGATCCAGTCGAACAGCAGAATAAAAAAAATAGGCTTCGAAACACCTAGGTATTAAGAGCGTCTAGCTGAAAACACTAGCACTAATTTCCCCCATTCTTTATCTGTGCCTAAACTTAAACGAAGATTCCATGAACAAAGCTTCTTTCTACACGCCTGTAGAATTGTCTTCCGTTTTCCTGCTTTCCAGCTGACTACAATATGGTTGTCTTCAAGTCTAACGTAAACAAGTTTTTGATGAGCCGTTCCATATAAGTAAACAAATTGACCGAATTTCCATTACTAACAATTACTATATTGTCCAATTTCTACTGTACACTTTTAACTCTTATCCTCAAGTGGCCTCTTGGCCTTGATAAGTAGTGATGCATGTGGAAAAAAAGGATGTATTACATTTGTAACGTCCCTCGTGTGTTTGTGTGTGCGTATATATACATATGAGTGTGTGTGTGTGTGTGTGTGTGTGTGTGTGTGTGTGTGTGTGTGTGTGTGTGTGTGGACTCTCCCATCGATTTCGACGTATGAGCTCCCGCCACAACAACTAAGTTGCTCAGAAATCCACACAGATGATTTGTTTATAGTGGTGAAGGCTTTGTGTAGAACCAACCACCCTTTTTGGTATTACTGCTAACCTTTGTCGGTGCAGATTACTGCCACAGGACAGAGTATACAGGAGATCGCAGGTTTTTACATCAGAGTTACCTTTTCTTGGATGAATGTCTTAATGAAGACTGGGAGTGCATCTCGTACAATCACGTTCACACACCGGTACTCGCCAGATCACCGAAGTTAAGCAATGTTGAGGCTGGCCAGGACCAGATAGGTGACCATTTTTGGGAAGTCTAGCCGACGAGTCGTAAAAAATATATATATCTGTAGAAATATATAGGAATATATATATATATATATATATATATATATACACACACACACACACACATATATATATATATATAACTACTTAATTTATTACTAAAATTAATATACGAAAGTATAGATTTATGCGCAAACTTTAAGTATTTACTTCA
>NC_136500.1:151116072-151226072 GCF_053919585.1 Euprymna scolopes
AGAAAACGAAGAACCCTTTAATTAGCCGTTCACAAGAGAACATCTAAATAAACCTGGATGCTTTGTAGATTTACATGGCGCGCACCCACGTACAAGTTTAGGCTGGCATCAAATGTAGAATTCTTGTTGATGTTGTTATCCGAACCAATGGAAATTCCACGGTTTCTTGTTTCATCTACGCAATTTAATGGTGATAGTATCCCTCTTTCAATCATAAATATATACAAAGTGCCTTAAATAAGTTTCCAGACTTTGTTTTTGTAGATGCATTTCAAATTGTCGTAGACGCTTGAAAAGTCAGTATGCTATTGCTGTACATCTTATGTAAAGACTGCACAATTTTTATGATTTCATGTTCAAATTAACAGCTACAGCAGGAATTGGAATGCACTCTACTAAAGCCTGATTGTCACAGCTAGTGAATTTTTAAAAAAATGCAACCTGGACGTGAGGACACTTTAGAATAATAATATATAAAAGAATTCTGATTTAAACTTGGAAAACATATCACAAAAACGTATGGAATGCTTCAGACAGCTTTTGGAACATCTTGCATGAATCGAGCATAAGTTTTTTTTAATGGCATAAGAGATTCAATGAAGGCGGGGAGTTTGTGAGGGATGATGAGAGGTGTGGGAGGAGTAAGGAAGTCAGAACATCAGAGTTAACTTTTTTGATTTCAAATTCAAATCAGGAATCTACAGCAGGAATCGGAATGCGCGCTACTAAAGCCTGATTGTCACGGTTCGTGAATTTCAAAAATGCAATCTGGACGTTAGGACACTTTAGAAGAAACGTATGGAATGCTTCAGACTGCTTTTGGACTATCTTCATGAATCGAACATCAGTTTTTGAGTGGCTTAAGAGATTCAAGAAAGGCAGGGAGTTTGTGAGGGATTATGAGAGGTGTGGGAAGAACACTAGAGTTGATTGGCCAAATAAAGAATTGCATGGATAAAGATATCGTGTGTCTATAGAGAAAATAGGTGTACAGTTTGATCTCAGTGTGGGAACTGTACACACAATTATTCACGAGGAACTGAAGATGCAAAAGAATTGCACAAATGCACCAGTCCACAACTCTATCGTTGTCAAAGACTATTTGATTAAGATGAGCATCAAGACAGTTTCTCACCCTCCCTATAGCCCAGACCTTGCATCCTTTTGGTTATTTCTTAAGCCCAAAGAAACCCTTAGAAGCTGTCTTTATGAGAAAATGGAGATGAAAGAGGTTGTGATGAGGGTCATTGACACGCTCCAACAAGAGGACTTCGATGGGGCCTTCCAGAAGTTGTTGAAACGGTACAAGTGCATTGCAGCCGGGGGAGATTACTTCGAAGGGAACTAAAGTTTCACATGTGTCATACGAACAAAGTCTGGAAACTTATTGAAGGCATTTCGTAAAAGATTTAATAATCTATAATCCTATCGATTTAGGGTTTTACTTTTTTTGTATTGCTATTCATGTTACGAACTCATTTTTCTATTTATTTAATAAGAAAATACAACTTTGTTATATACGGGTTGTGGAATTGCATTCATTAGCAAAAGATCTAGCTAATTTGCATATTCTTTTGAACATTCATTTTAATTAATTCCCTATTAGTTGCTTCGGTTTTTTAATGGGATAATCATCTTTAGTTAACTATTACGTGTAATTATATTCATGCAGATATTCTACATGATTTATACTTGTGTAATATTTGCGTGAAAAGTTTATAGTAAACACAAACCTCTTTTTTATATATATTTATGCATGCGTATATATATATATATATATATATATATATATATATATATATATATATATGTTTTAAAAAAATGCCTATCAAACTCCCTTGTCAGTTTTTGGTCTACAGACATGAAACTTAATATATAGGGTATTCGAACCTATGCGAAACTTTATATTTGGGTTTTTACCTGGGGAAAATCGATGCAGACGTGTGAAAATTTAAAAAAAAATGGAATTTGCCTGGTTATGGTTGAACGACGGCATTACGAATATCCAAGCGTAACGTAATACCTATTGGTTTATGTTTTAATTTTTAGGCTTGTATCAAACGTTTCTTCATAGGTCAGACATTGACGTCAAAGGAAAAAGTAAATCGTAAGCTAAACGTTTTGGTTTCGATTCTTAGTGGTGAGGCATGAGTCATTTTTTTTAACTTTTTAAATCATTACTATATATTGGGTCCAATATAATATAATAATAAATACGAAATTTGCATTAATCAAAATATCATATTTAAGCGTATTTTACGACCAGGCAATGCCGGATGGCCTGCTAGTATTCCTATATTTTGGGATCCTGCGCCGGCAAGTAGAGGTTTCTTATGGAAATCGCTCCAGGCATGGTATGAAACCACTTGATCTAAGGACCTGAAAAATACAACTTCAATGTCAACAACTTGAAAAGGATAAGTGTTAGATTGAATAGAGTCTGACCTAGAAACCAGCAATTCTTCCCCCTTTTTCAGAAACATCGTTCATGGAATATGAGAACTAAAAAAACAAAATAAGTTGTTGTTATCGGGACCAGTGGAAATGCCACTGTTTCTTAATTTATCGATTTACGCAATTTAATGCTGATATCATTTCTCTTGCCATCATAAATTGTTCTATGGTTTAATATTGTTATATGCTAGGATCTTCGCCAGCAAATAGCGATTAAGTTAACTAGTATGCCTTTTGGCGAGCGTCACATTAATACACCTCAATATAACCTGGAGACAAATAGAAATGTACCTCGCCCCAGTTTATGTAATTGAAGCGATGACCAAAGGTCAACACCTTAGACAAAACGCCCTAAAAATGCAGGTGTCGAACGATATGACGACTGTACGAACGATAGAGATGAACTCTCGTGTTGAGGCGAAAGAACAGCATTTCTGGTCTGCCTCACTCGGAAAGCGATACAGACGAGACGCGTCTGACAATGTCGAGATGGTCTAAGCCAGGGGTTCTCAACCGGGGTCCACATGGACTCTAGGGGTCCATGGAATATTTCTGGAGGTCCACAGGCAAAACATAACAGAACGGGGGTCCACAGCGATATTTTGGTGGTCCATGAAGAAAACCAACTCAGAATAGTTTTTATTATTAAAAATTTAATTTCTACTGTATGATCTCCATCGGCTTTGACCATGAAAGAAATATTGTAATATTGCAATACAAGATATTGGTAAAGAATTATTATCACTCTAATTTAGATTATTATTATTATTATCATTATTATTATTATTATTATTATTATTATTATTATTATCATAATTATTATAGTTGTTGTAGAATACCTTATTTGCATTAAATTAGTTTTCATTTAAAAATAAAGCTTAATTATATAAAATTTCTTTGATTATTAAACCCTCAAAATTTATATAAGTGAAAAATAGAAGATTGTCTTATGACCAATAGTTATGAAGGGGTCCACCAAGATATAAAGAAGAGAAAAAAGGTCCATGAGTAAAAAAAGGTTGAGAACCAATGGTCTAAGCGAATATTACAACGAGACTGTCCGTCGTCGGCCGTTCTTACAAGCAGTAAGTAACAAAAGAAGTGGATAATTAATTAGTTACGTTGTCTCTTCCTCCATAAACAAATTTTATCTATCTATCTATCTATCTATCTGTCATTTGAAAAGTCAGCGCGAATGGTCCTTTTAGTCTAGCTTAACAGATGAGGCTGTCAACAACCACGAGTGGATCGCGGTTCAGAAGCAAAAGTATTTTTCATGTATTTTCGTTGCCTAGAAAGAAAGATATGAGCATTTCAATATTCTGGCTACCACTGTGTGTGTGTATATATATATATATATATATATATATATATATATATATATATATATATATATATATATAAATCTCAATAGAAGATGCACATATAAAAACGACAAACAACCACAAATTTCGCGCATAAGCCTGAACAGTCCTAGAGTGGATGAAACGCGGAATATTCAGTGTAGCTTAATCGCCATGTATATTTTATAACTTACTATATATATATATATATATATATATATATATATATATATATATATTCTTTTCCCCGATTTTTCTGGCTATTTTTTCCATTCGCCGAACGGTCTTTTTTATTTCAGCTAGTGTTCTTGCCTAAATACGAGTTGGGAATAATTTTCCCTTTGACCAATTTGATACCCCCAAATGGGAAGCGGCATATGTATTGTTTTTAAAATATAATTATCCATTGACACGTGTTTTGTCATGTACGACTCATCAGAGTGGCTGAATCTAGCGAGATTCGAAATCGGGATCCCATGAGAAGTAGTGGATAATTATATATATAATTAAATAATAAACCCGCAATCTGCATCAATTAAAATATCATATTTAAGCGTATTTTATGACCGGGCAACGCCGGGCGGCGTGCTAATTCAAGATAAAATTAACACATGATGATAGAGAACAAAGCCATTCATACAAAAAGTTAAATTGCACTTTTGACGATAAGTTGGCTTACTATTGCAAGACAAGTTTTATCGAACAAATAGAATTTTAGCAAATTTTGCAGGGTTTCTTTTGTTTTTATTTTGGAAAGCAACGTCTTGTAGAAATTACTTTTAGCATACATAAGCAAATTAAAAAAAACAAACAAATGCACGGTTAAAAAGGTTTTACATGGAGAAAAACAAATTCTGACCATAAATGAAAAACCTCACCATAAAAGAATTTATCGAAGCACACATAACAAAAATCTGTCCTGTTCCTTTTTTCGATGTTATCGCAAGCTTTTTTCAACTGTTACCAGATTGCAACGTCCACCGTACCGACGTCGAGCCGACAAAATAGAAATCACTCACAACTCTGTTCCTAAACCTAAACGTAGATTCCATGAACAAAGCTTCTTTCTTAGAACTGCACGCCTGTGGAATTGCCTTCCGTTTTCCTGCTTTCCGGCTGACTACAATATGGTTGTCTTCAAGTCTAACGTAAATAAGTTCTTGATGAGCCGTTCCATATAAGTTATCAAATTTACCAAATTTTCATTACTAATGATTACTATATTGTCCAATTGTCTACTGTACACTCTTTAACCCTTATCCTTGAGTGGCCTCTTGGCCTTGATAATGTGGTGATGCCTGTGTAAAAAAAAAAAAAAAAACAACTGAAGAAATGCTGGCTTTTTATATTGTTAAACCCGACTGCGGTCATATTTCGAGTTTAAGATCTTTTCCCTTTCTTTTCTTAACCGAATGACACCCGCGCTATTCATGCAGACTACAATTTTCCCTACAGTCTCATGATCACAAACAGTGGAGGGTATTAGTATCCGTCTTTGTTGGGTGCTCTTTAGCAGAAGTGTAGCTACACGGCCAGACACAGCTAGCCTATGCTACACGGCAAGAAAAAGAGACGACTCTTGTTATATAATACAACCAAATAGCATTTCCAGTTCTTCATTTAAATGCAAGGTTATTTTCAGAAAAAAAAAGAATCACATTTTAAATTCTTTATTTTAAAGCGCCGATTTTTTCTAGAAAATCTTACCAAATCCATTTTAACTTCATTAAAAGGCGACTTTTTTCTAAAAACATCCAACCGAATCGAATTTCTTCGTTTAAAAGCGACTTTTTTCTTTTCAGCAAATATAACCGAATTTCATTTTATTTAAAAGCGACGATTTTTTACATACAAGTTGACCGAATCGCATTTTAATTTCTTTTAAAAGCGACAACTTTTTCAAAAAATAAATAAATAAAAAAAATAAATAAATAAAAAAAAATAAATAAATAAAAAAAAATAAATAAATTAAAAAAAAATAAATAAATAAATAAAAAAATAAAAAAAAATAAATAAATAAAAAATAAATAAAAAAAAAAATAAATAAAAAATAAAAAAATAAAAAATAAATAAATAAATAAAATAAAAAAAAAATAAAAAAAATAAATAAATAAAAAATAAATAAATAAATAAAAAAATAAATAAATAAATAGATAAATAAAATAATTCCTACTCAACTTTTCTCCAAAACTTGATGCCGTCATTTCTCAAAAATCCGATTCAAATCATAATTTTGATTCTGAAGGTGTTCGTCTGGCAGAGGTAACGGCAGCCAATTCTTCAGGGCCTTCGTTGTCAGTCATGACAGCTCTCGTTCAGGTCAACAGTTGTTCCGCACTCATCGTTTCCATCCTGGATGAAGCACGTAATATATATCTGACATGTTGCGGCATTCCAGAAACGAATGCGCACGTTAACCAACGTTCGGGCAACGGTCCCCTAACCGTACAGGCTAGGCGTTACATCTCAGCTAAAAACTCGTCCACTATCTCATCAAGGCGAAGTTGCCAAGTGACAAACTGGTCATATCCATTAAATGCATCGGTATCATACGCGCTTATAAGAGCCTCTTTGACCTGTTCTGCATCTGTTTTCTGCTCCGTACTAAGTTGCCTGTTATGGCTAGAGCTTTACATTGCCATCTTAATGGCAGGACGCACTCGACACCCCTCATAGTGCAAAGCTCACCCACAATATCCACATTTTCGATCCTCTCGACAACGGCATATCAGTTGCAGTACCACTGAATTCCGGAATCAACAGGACATCAGTCGCCGAAAGGTAATAAAAGGCCGAAATAGCTTTTAATCGTTTAATGTTTGAGTTACAGAAAAGGAACAATGATTGTCAGATCGCCAAGTTTGCCGAGTCAAAGCACGCGTAATAAAAATCCGTCCTGTTCCTTTTTCGACGTTATCGCAAACAAGCTTTCATTAACTGACACCAGATTGCAAAGTCCACCATACCGACGTCAAGCCGACAAAAAAGAAATCGTTCCCAACTGAAGAAATGCTGGTTTTTTTATGTTGTCAAACCCGACCGCATCTCAATTGACATAAGACACGTTTTTCTTCAGAGGCTATTGCTCTCAATTCAACGTTATACAGTGATCTTAAAATTACAATTTTCCGGGGGGGGGGGGCTCGTACAAGAAATGAACTTTCTTTCCGGAAGAGAAATTCCTGTTCATTTGACTTAGTCTCTCAATACTAGTGTTGGGACGATTAATTGAAATCGAGAATCGGAAAAAATTGAAACGTTTTGTAGGAATCGGTATTGATATCGGAAAATATTGTGCCTATTTTCCGGTGCCAAAACCAATTATTTTTTTGCTTTTGTTTAAAGCTTGATTTTCCATTGCTGGTACAAACGATAATAATTAGGGCCAGGACAACAGCATATTCTTTTCATTGTTTTGACTCTCAAGTGTGTAGCCGTTGATATCTTGTATGCTTATAGTAGAGTAATGTGGTTCTTGGTTGATTAACTGTGTCAGATATATACTGGTTTTTTTTTTTTGTTTTTTTTTTCAAAACAATGAAAATAATATGGCGTTGTTATAGCCCTAATAATGATAATAAATAAATTTTATAATTTTTAAACTACTAGTAAAAATAAAATGTGTAGATCACTTCTTAAGCATATATTTTTTTTACATTTGCAAAACTGCATTCACGTAATACACGGGTTTTTACGGTAATCCAAAATGAAAAATTGAAATAAAAAGCAAGTTTATAACAAAATGTTTAGAGATTTTTTAAAAAATCAGAATCGGTTATTATATCGGAATTGGGAAAAATATTAGAATCGTCCCATCACTCATCGATCCCAATTTTAGTTGAAATCTATTCCGTATATTCCCGTGTATATTTTATTTCTATAGCAATCGTTTCAAATTTGTTTATTCATGATAGCAAATTAATTGTTTTTAACGTTAACTTTTCAGATGCTGTTGACTTTGTTCGAACTGAAGCGGATTCTATTGGAAGCGAATTCAAAGAATTATTTGGGTAAGAATTATTTCCATACCATTTTTTGCATTTTATATATGTTGTAGACTCGTGCTAGGGGTCACTAGGGGTCACAAATGAAAGAAACCACAAGTAGTGTAAAATGTATAAAATATGATATGTATTTATCATAAAGAATACAGGAGCCACTGAAGTGGTATGAGAGGAACGTGTTCGTAGCATGCAGTTAAACATGGTATGAATGGCTCCATTTAGTCTCTGAAACCAGTGTTATTCATAGGATTGGTTGATTCCACTTAGTTTTCAAATAAGGGGTGATTTGTACTCCACAACAATATAATAGATTATCTGGAAATTATTCTGAATATAAAAAGATGTGACCAGTAGAAAAGGGTAATGCTAAATTAATTAGGTGTTTGAGACCAGAATCCAAACCTGATGAGATACCGCCAACTATCCAAAAACCAAGTAAAAATTTACAAATTTATTTATTGCGGACCTCATCTTTCTTAGTTGTTGTTTTACGACGTTTCGGCCAACTATTCCTCTGGCCTTCGTCAGGTGGTAACTTAGATTGGTCAAGTATATACACATCACAAACCCAAATAGGTCACAAAGACAAGTATATATAGATATACATTTCAAATAGTAAAATATATATATTGGTCATATAAACACCATTCTACAACATGGGTTACGTTTAACCTGGTGCTGTTCGAATAAGGCAAGGTAATACATGCATGTGAGTGCGATGTATGTGTAGTAGCTGTTCTCAAAATCGTGGTCGTTATCTTTAGCATGTTATAGTTTTGTTGGCAAACTAGATCGGTATACAAAGGGAAAGTCGCCAATGATAAAGAAAAGATAATAACAATAAAGGTGTGCTTGAATGTGCATACTTCTATATACATTATTTCTTATTTAAAAGGTTTGTCAAAGACAAGCATAGTGGAGACATAATAAAATATAATATATAAAACGGGTGAAAATCATAGACGTACAAAAGAGTCGACGTTAAGCATCCCCAAACACAACCGAAAGAAAGATGGATTGCCAGGGTAAACAAATTATAGAGAATGTACGAAACATTTAATATACTTTACTCTGATTTGTGTTGTTATTATTCGAGAACTATGCATAATAGAAAATACCCTTCACAGGACTGGTATATAGCGCTAGTTTTAAATTTATTTATTTTTTTTTTATTTATTTATATATTTTTTTTTGCTAGATGTGGTAGTGTTTCGGTGGCACCACTACATAATATCTCCTGGCAACGTAGCTCTCTATTTCGAAATTCGGTTCACGAAAGCTTGTTATAATGTGTGTATATATATATATATATATATATATATATATATATATATAGTAATTTATAAAATATATATGGCGATTAAGCTACACTGAATATTCTGCGTTTCATCCACTATAGGATTCGTCAGGCTGAAGTATTTACTTCAAAAGTGCTCAATACGTAGGTAGAGCTAGTTAGTAATTTATAAAATATATATGGCGCTTTTGAAGTAAATACTTAAAGTTTACGCATAAATCTATACTTTCGTATATTAATTTTATGTGAGTAAATTAAGTATATATATATATATATAAAAGGTTTTTAGGCATTTAATGTTCTTTGTTGATAAAATATTAAGTATCAGTTTGATATTTATCCATCTTTTAAATTGTCTAGGATAAATGTGTTACATACTTAGAGAAATTTGTTTATTTCAAGGACATTTGTTTTTATACAATTTAGAATATATGTTCCAGGGTATTTGTTTTTATACTATTTAGAATACATGTTCCAGGGTATTTGTTTTTATACTATTTAGAATACATGTTCCAGGACATTTGTTTTTATACAATTTAGAATACATGTTCCAGAACCGGTTTATCATAATAAGGTACACGTGGGAAATATCTTTAATAAAAGAAAGAAGATGGACCCTTCAATACGTAACAGTAATTAATAAAAACTGATTTTACACAATGGGAAATATGCATAAATTACTGCCAGAGGCTCGAAACTAAAGAAAATAAAGTTAGAATTATTAAAACGTAGTTTGGTTAGAAGTCTTTTAAATGCGAGTGACTGTTAGGACTTAGCTTATGACATTAGTCAACGGACAATGGTCAATTAGAAATCTATTAAACAATTATACCGATTAGAATGCGAGGAATATATGACACAAATCTGCAAAGAGCATTGTTCATCCGTTTGCTCATCACGTCTGGTCTAGAATAGCATTTGCAGCGTAACACGTACAGATTGAATGGACGCATCTTAAAATGAATCTGTTGCAGCTAGGAACGTGAGATCGCGTGAAAATCGTTTTGCATCAATTTTACCGGATCTAAAACATGTTTTCTGTGTCTAAAATCCCAAATAAGACACCGTCCATCATTCGACTGTAAGGAAACATTTTGTTTTGCTTTGTAAGCAAATTATTAAGACGAATTTGATTTTAATATGAACATAAAACAGATGTTTATAAGTTAATTTGTGTGGAAATAGATTCACTTTCTTGTCTCTCTTTTTTGAGATAACAGCCTGAAGTGTCTATAATGACAGAATAAGAAAATACCAGATTCATTAAAAATGACATTTTTTTTTTCCTCTGGGTGTAAAAAAAAAAAAAAAAAAAAAAAAGGGGGGGGGGGTCTACAAATTAGGATGTATGGCTTCTGTTGTTTAAGAATTTATTCTAATATTTTGTTACTGTATGATGGCGGTGGGTCAGGGGTTTTGCTTTCGGCCATTTTGAAATTGTTTTCCTCTTCCTGAAATATTTTGAGACTTTTCAATTAACCATTTCCACAGTTTGTGTTGACATTTTTGTTTTTCCAAATAAATTTTCTGCTCTTATCTTTCATTTCCTCCCCATTTAAAATTACCCAACTTTACACCATATTTTTTCTTGCTTTTCCCTCACCCTTCCTCCTTCCACGTTTCTGGACGTCCCCCTCCACCACATATACCTCTTCCTTGCTTCTTTCTCATCTCATAAAATGGCCGTTAAATTTTACTTTAGTAATTCATAAAAATGAAAGTAGAAATAAATAAATAAAAATCCGGGTCGGCATTTTTTTCTTTTTAACAAAAAAATTTATTACCGTTACTCTTTCGTCTCGACACCACTCAAGTCTCTCGCCATCGTCCATCTTTCCTCTCTGACCTCATGCCGGCCGCAGCCAGCCATTTTTTGCCTTTGACCTTACACGTCCATTTTCTTCAACGTCAACTTTGTTTCTCTTATCACGGAGTGCATTTTTCTCCTTTTTTTTCCTTTTTCTTCTGTAACATACTTCCTAATTTGCATATGCGTTTTTTCGGCTGCTGCTGCTAATCTCTTCACAAACCAGCCATCATTTTCTGCTGATGATACTTTTCCACGCGCTCATATGCACTGGGTACCCTTTTCGTTTTACATTTCTCTTAGAGGATCTGCTAAGAGCACCTTTTTCTGCCTTGAAAGTGTACAAAACTGTCTTCGAAATCTAGTGGGTAAGGATATAGAAGAGACGTTGCGAGTCTATCCCAGCTCTATCATTATTTTCATGCCAGGTGCTCAAGTAAGCTTCAACACTCGTCTTTCTGCAACCACTGTCAACAATTTCCCTTACTCTCTCAGCCAATTTTTGGTCTAAACATTTGAAATCTATGGACCAAGTCAACTGGCAACAACATTCGTTACGAGCGTGGTTAGTGACGTCATAGGAATTAAGTTAATGTAATATAGAATTAAGTTTTTGAGAGTTGAGATCGGACGATCAAAGAGAGAAGATTGCTCCGAGACACTGGAAGCAGTGTCAAGAGAAATCTTCATGATGTTGTAGCAGAATTAGCAATAACGGAAATGAGGGGAAATAGGGAGCTTACCTCGGATACGTCTGTTGTGTTTCGGGCCGAGTGGAAGAGAGAGTTCCAAGATGGCGTCCATGGGTTTTTATTAGCATGCAATTATCGAAGAATTGCGTTTGCTCTCGCGCGATTATGCAAATACATAATTCCCGGACGCTATAAAGGCAGGACAGGACACTGGACAGAAGTCGGGGCGTCCTGCAGATTGTGTGTAGGTGGTTCTTGGCGATTGGACTGGATTGGATTGGATTGTTCTTTGTGACGAACCACGTGTCTGCGAGAAGCGAGTTTTTGTTCTTTCTGTTTTTTTTTTGTCTTCTTCTTTATCAACGGTTATTACAGACAAGAAATCCCTCTCTTCTAGAGGTGGGTGATAGTGACTATTTCCTATCTGTGTTCCTGATTTTATTTTTTTTTTTTTGCCTACTACATTTTGCTTTAGATGTACTTACGTGGCTCTTGTGAACAATAAATATATGTATGTTTGTCTTTAAAACTTGGCCTTCGTGTTTGCCTTTTTAACCTGGCGTTTGTGTTTGCATTTTTAACCTGGCCTTCGTGTTTGGCTTTTTAACCTGGCCTTCGTGTTTGGCTTTTTAACCTGGCCTTCGTGTTTGGCTTTTTAACCTGGCCTTCGTGTTTGGCTTTTTAACCTGGCCTTCGTGTTTGGCTTTTTAACCTGGCCTTCGTGTTTGGCTTTTTAACCTGGCCTTCGTGTTTGGCTTTTTAACCTGGCGTTCGTGTTTGCCTTTTTAACCTGGCCTTCGTGTTTGCCTTTTTAACCTGGCCTTCGTGTTTGCCTTTTTAACCTGGCCTTCGTGTTTGCCTTTTTAACCTGGCCTTCGTGTTTGCCTTTTTAACCTGGCCTTCGTGTTTGCCTTTTTAACCTGGCCTTCGTGTTTGGCTCTTTAACCTGGCCTTCGCGTTTGGCTCTTTAACCTGGCCTTCGTGTTTAGCTTTTTAACCTGGCCTTCGTGTTTGCCTTTTGAACCTGGCCTTCGTGTTTGCCTTTTTAACCTGGCCTTCGTGTTTGCCTTTTTAACCTGGCCTTCGTGTTTGGCTCTTAACCTGGCCTTTGTGTTTGGCTCTTTAACCTGGCCTTCGTGTTTGGCTCTTTAACCTGGCCTTCGTGTTTGGCTCTTTAACCTGGCCTTCGTGTTTAGCTTTTTAACCTGGCCTTCGTGTTTGGCTTTTTAACCTGGCCTTCGTGTTTGGCTTTTTAACCTGGCCTTCGTGTTTGGCTTTTTAACCTGGCCTTCATGTTTGGCTTTTTAACCTGGCCTTTGTGTTTGGCTTTTTTACCTGGCCTTCGTGTTTGGCTTTTTAACCTGGCCTTCGTGTTTGGCTTCTTCACCTGCCCTTCGTGTTTGGCTTCTTCACCTGCCCTTCGTGTTTGCCTTTTTTACCTGACCTTCGTGTTTGCCTTTTAAAACCAAGTACGTAATCTTGTCTTGTCATCAACAATACAAAGAACATTGTCCATCCGTCATATGCGTGCTCCCCATCATAAACACCCACTCTTGTAATGACAGAAACAGCCTCTCTCCTATGCTCATCCTGCCACGTAAGCTCTAGTCTCTCTTCTGTGATCCCCATATATTATATATAACCGTTTGGTGCTGTGTCAAAAGCCCTTTATATTACGTATCCCCGATTGGATACAACTGCTATACAACATATATACATATACACGGCGTGTCAAATTATTAACGAGATAACATTTTTTTACCAGTTTCAGAAACTTACCGGTAGTTTCGTATGAAAAGCTTATCTGCTAGTGGCTTCCAGGCCTTGATAAGTGGTGACAACCTTGTAAAAAAAAACAAACAAAGTGACACCTCTATGCAAGTGGACACCAACTGCGCGTACTGTCAAATTTTCGTATTGTTCCGCTTAATGTAAACAACTTGCCATCGTAATTGCTGAATCCACGGTATTTGAGGTGTGTCAAATTATTAACGAGGCAGTTTGTTTCGTCAATAAAATGGGTCGTAAAGGTGGTTTGAATAATTCTGAAAAGAGTACTATTACAGAACAGTTAGCAAAAGGTAAAACTACCCTCAAAATATCGAAAATGATTGGAAACTACCATCAAACTGTGAAGAGCTTTGTCAAGGACCCTACAAAGGTACGTAAGAGAACTGGTAAAGGTAAATCTAGAGTTGTTTCATGCCGTTATCTACTCCAAATTAAACGTGAAGTTGTTAAGAACCCTGGGCAGACAAGTCGAGAAGTCTTTGACCAATCCAGATTGAAGGATGTCTCAAAAAGTACTCGGTGTTGCCTTCTGAAATAAGTGGCAAAGTCTGTTAAGCCTGTGACAAAGCCTCCATTAAACCAACATCACATACAAAACTGATTGGCAGAGGACAACATGAAAACGGATTTTTCCAAAGTTTTGTTCACGGATGAAGTGCGTGTCACTCTTGGTGGCCCAGATGGCTGGAGCAAGGGATGGGTTCTAGATGGACGACATCGTCATCAGTGTTTAAGGTGCCAACAAGGTGATGGTGGGATTATGATTTCGGCTGGGATTATCAGAGATATTTTAGTTGACCCATGGAGAGTCCCAGAAGGCATAAAAATGACGTAAAATGCTCACCTGGCTTTACTGAAGGAGAACTTTGAACGATGGCTGAAGAAGCAAAAGTTGACGTTCAGAAGAACCATTATTTTTATGCAGGATAATGCTCCCTCGCATACAGCAAACAAAGCAAAGAGTATTTGCAACAATTGGGGTTTTCTAGGCTACGGAAGATGGAGTGGCCTGCAAATTCACAAGATTTGTACCCAATTGAGAACCTTTGGAGTATCATGAACAAACCAAAACACATACTTAAATTATTCCTTGACATCTATGCTGATGACACGACCATCTATGGCAACACATCAAAGGCTGTAAATGATAAAGTTCTCTCTGATTCAATTTCCTCTGATCTCGAGCGCATGGTATAGTGGGGGAAGAGGTGGCTGGTTACTTTTAATGCATCTAAAACTAAGCTCCTATCTTTACATCATCAACGCTCTGATCCTCATCTGGCATCAATTGAAATAGATGGCTCTCTAGGGGAAGCTCCATGGGATTGACCTTTACTCCTGACCTAAAATAGAACACGTACATCAAGTCTATTGCCAAGGTCGCTGGAAAAATGTTAGGATCCTTTTACCGCTCCAGAAGATATCTCACTGCTGATGCAATTCTCTATCTATATAAAAGCCAAGTACGTCCAAGGATGGAGTACTGTTGCCACATCTGGGCAGGAGCTGCTAAAAACAGCCTATCATGCCTTGACAGAGTACAAATTAGGTTTCAGGGCTTAGTGGGGAGTGCCCTTTTCTCTTCCCTGCAGCCTCTCTCCCACAGGAGAGACGTTGCAAGCCTGTCTTTGTTTTATCATTACTGCCATGGCAAGTGCTCGTCTGAGCTCCAATCCCTGGTCCCTCCTCGCCAATCTTTCACAAAAACACCCGTGAACGAATTCTAAATGATTTTTTTTGTTTTCTCTAATTCTAAATGAATTTTTTTGTTTTAATTTTAATTTAAGTGTAACGCAAGTGAATTCACGATATCTTTGCGTTGTAATAATAAACTGTAAAGAATTAATTCTTTATGTAAAAATAAATGTTGAGTTGCAAGCAATAATAAATAAAGGTATAATTATATTTCAACGTCTGAGTCGTTAAAACCGGAAGTAAGAACTGGTTAGTCCCGCACCTTGCGTCTTACACTAAGTAAAAAAAAAGCAAAACGAAAACAATAATTATAATCACGCTTCCTTTTTATATTTTTTATTTTTATTTTATTTAGGGTAAAAATAGAAAGCATAAATCAGGGGAAGAAGATTAAAAAAACGGCATAAATAACATTGTACGATTCCAAACCGGGTTTTCCTCATACGGTTCCTTGTGAACGCATCCAATGTGGTGTAAATGGGGAGCAGGAAAAGGAGATATCTAATAGAGAAAAAAGATGTTACAACTTCCATTGAATCTAACCCGATTTTGGCAGTGAACTCTCACCGGGGAAAATATAGGAATGTACGGTTATCGAGGAAGTGTAAGGGTAATAGGCCTATAGCAAACCTCAGATCATGTGCTGAAGCTTGTTCACATTACATTTGCAAGTAATGTCTTGGTTTTTAATCCTAATAAGGTCAAACTCACACGAGGAAAAATGAGTTCATTTTATATATATATATATATATATATATATATATATATATATACACAGCATATATATATACCACATATAACATATATTTATAAACTCACACGAGGAAAAATGAGTTCATTTTATATATAGATATATATATATGTATGTATATATATATACACACAACATATATATATATACCACATATAACATATATTTATATATACACACACAACATATATATATATGCACACAACATATATATATATATATATATATATATATATATATATATACACAACATATATATATGTATACCCACACAACACATATATATACATATATATATATATATATATATATATATATCAATCTTCTATCTTCTATTCTATCTATCTTATATATATATATATATATATATATATATATATATATATATATATATATATATATAAGATAGATAGAATAAAAGATAGAATATCTCCAACAATATAATTTAATGAAAAAATCTCTCAAATTAATACATAGAATTGCGAAAAAAAAATGGCAAAAATATATAAAGATAAATGAGGTTCTCAAAAAAAGTATAGTATTTATATATATATATGTTATTTTCATGGCAGGTGCTCGTCTGAACTCCAATCCCTGATCCCCCCTCGCCAAACTTTCACGAAAAACACCCGTCTAGCTGAATCCACTGTGAAAAATTTCCCCCACTCTATATCTGTGCCTAAATCAAAACGCGGATTTCATGAGCAAAGCTTCTTTCTTAGAACTGCACGCCTGTGGAACTCTGTTTCGTCTGCCTGCTTCCCTCCGGACTACAACTTGGATGTCTTCAAGTCTAATGTTAACAAATTCCTAATGAACCGCCCCCCCTAATTAAACACTTCATAAAATCTCCTCACTAACGTGATGTACTTGCAATAACCCTTATCCCTGAGTGGCTTCCGGGCCTTGATAAGTGGTGATCACTGTGTGAAAAAAAAAAAAAAAAAAAAAAAAAAAAGTATTTTATTAAGATCAGACTATCTAGAGGGATCACAGTGATCTCCCCTTTTTATAAAACCAAGTGAAGCATGCATGGTCCCCCGTGAGTGCAGATCATTCAGAGCCTAATTTTGGCACTTTTTTTCACATAAAATGTTTCAATCGTAATCATTTGTTTTTCTTGTTTTATAAATTACAAAATATCTGATATTTATCCCAAAAGCTCTTGGCGTGACGGAGGAGAGACTAAAACTTGCTGCTATGGTTTCAAATGATCTGAAATAACAGTAAGAGGAGATTTGATTCCAAATATTTCTCGTATGTAATATCTCCTCTCTTGGGTTTCATACATAAAGTAAATTTCACAGTGTATAAGGATTATTTGATACTGAAGATATATTTCCCAAGGAGGGAAGATATAACATACCCTATTTCCAAAGCAGGGGAGATATAATATATGAGAAATATTTGGAATCAAGTCTCCACTTGCTGTTATTTCAGATCATTTGAAACCATAGCAGCAAGTTTTAGTGGTCCCCTTTTATCAAGGCCAGAAGTTTTGGAAAAATATATATGAAAACCAAAAAAGGGAGAAATCTTTAATGTGCGACCTATACAGGTGGAATCTGCACAACGTATTCCACTTGTTTAGTGATATATATATATATATATATATATATATATATATATATATATATATATATATATATATATAATGAAAATTTAGACATCTGCACAAATTAAAAATATGTAATAAGAAAAAAATAAACAAACAAAATTTATGAGTTTGAATCGATTCCATCTTTTGGCATTCTGGATGAAAACTAATATATATATATATATATATATATATATATATATATATATATATATAATTAGAATTTTCAGAATGTAAGAAATGATATAATTATTTCCACAGTCATACGACGGCGCAGAAAAGTCTTGAACTTTCGGTTTGTTAGCTATTATGGCTCGTGTGAGCTGCGGAAATAATTATATATATTCTTTGATTCAAACAATTTAACTCTAGCTGAATGGATGACCCAACAGGTCACATTCTTTCTCGTACTCTTATATAACGTGCAAATAAAAGTATGTTTACAGCGGTGTTTAAATGTGCAGTGTTTACTCGTAAGGTAATTGATCATTAGATTCCCCATCGTTTTGGCAGAATCCCTGAACACACTTCCTCTGCGCAGTATGAGGGAAGGTAGGCTTCAAAGATAAGTGGCTGCAGCGAAGACATTTGATACTTCGAATTGTCGAGTGAATTAATCATACTTGATGAGACTCCATGCACACACACACACACACACACACACACACACACACACACACACACACACACACACACACACATATATATAATTTAATGATTAGATCACCCTTACTAACGCTAAAAGCATTTAATAAGAATAAATGTTTAATTTCAACGTGTATCTCTCACGATTCGCGGTAGCCTAGTGGTTCGGGTCCTTGCTAATGGAGCCAGACATGACTTCTGTTGTCGGGGTTCGAGTCTCTCGACTGGCGTTAATCGTAACACCCGTCACTGATGATTCCCGAAAGGATGTAACCCTAGTGTCTGTATGTATTTAATAATTATTATAATAAATTATAATGATAATAACATATATATACACACACATAATAAATAATAATGATAATAACATATATATATACACACACATATATTAGTGACGTGGCAAAGCTACACGGGAGACAACGAAGTAAAATTCATTCCAAAGCAATAAAACTAAAGCTGGCTTACCAAGACACTATATATAAATGCATGTGTATTTGGGCATATATTATTCGTTTGAAAATTTTTTTTTTTTTTTTTTTTTACACAGTGATCACCACTTATCAAGGCCCGGAAGCCACTCAGGGATAAGGGTTATTGCAAGTACATTACGTTAGTGAGGAGATTTGCTGAAATGTTTACTTAAGGGGGCGGTTCATTAGGAATTTGTTAACATTGGACTTGAAGACATCCAAGTTGTAGTCCGGAAGGAAGCAGGCAGCCGGAACAGAGTTCCACAGGCGTGCAGTTCTAAGAAAGAAGCTTTGTTCATGGAATCTGCGTTTTGATTTAGGCACAGATATAGAGTGAGGGAAATTTTTCACAGTGGATTCAGCTAGACGGGTGTTTTTCGTAAAAGATTGGCGAGGGGGGTGGCAGAGATTGGAGTTCAGACGAGACGATATAGGTTCTTTGTGACCAATTATCATAAAATTTTAACTATCGAATAGTATTATAATCTTCTAAAAGTCTGCAAATTTTCATGTAGTTTTGGTCCATAGAACCAAAGATATGAGCGTTTCAATTTTCGATTTGGCCACGAGTATAGAGATATCCATGTACCACTTTTTGAGACAATTTTATAAATTTGAAATCTCGGCAGCTACTGATCAGAATTTAACAAATAAAGGCTTGTTGGAAAGCTAATGATCTAAATTGTGTAGAGGGGTATGTAACATTTGCCATTGAGGTCGCACATTACTGTTTTAGGAAGTGGGGGATCACTTTTCTATATTAATTTAATGTAAAATGAACACCCACTTTATGACCACTTTGGCCATAAAGTGTATTTTCATTTTACGTTAAATTAATATAAAAAAGTGATCCCCCACTCATGAACAAACCGGAAGTACAATTCAAAGCAATGGTGCATTGGTAAACCAAACGTTTCCGTTCGTGAACCCAGGTTACCAGTTAATCAAATTTATTACCGGCTTATTTTACCAAAGTCGCTTGCTGCGCTTTAGAATTCATTTTGACTCACAGAATTCTTGAAGCATTGCCATTCATTTTTGGCATCTCCAACACGGACATTTTTATGGCAAAAGAGATTTTATTTGTTTCACTTGGCAACCATTTGTGGTTCTTCCTATATTTTGTTACTGAACAAAAATGTCGAACCCAAAAAAAATATTCTGTATGTTTAATCCGGTTCAGTGTATTTGAAAATATGCTCTGTGTGGTTTCCAAACTGGAGGAATGATAGCTTACACACACTGAATTGTGACGCAAGGGTTGCACAATCTCTAACCTCTTCTAAATCGGTAGTGCTTGATTCCAGTGATACGAATCCAGGATGATTGTAAAAAATGCCGAGATGATTGAAGAGAACATTCGGCACCTGGTATTCTCAAATAGTCACCCATTTAAATACTGACCAAGCTCAATGATGCTTAACTTTGGTGATTTAACAAGAACTAGTAGGTCAATGTGATTATGCCATCTTCAAAACTACAGGGTGATCCGAAAGTAACTCCCTATTCTAAAATAACTCTCATATATTTTTGAAGTATAATTTCTCTAATTAATCATTCGTTGACATTTATGCTGATGACACAACACATCAAAATGACAAAGCTCTCTCTGATTCTCTCTCCTCTGATCTTGAACGAGTGGTTCAGTGGGAGAAGACGTGGCTGGTTACCTTTAATTCATCTAAAACCAAACTCCTATCTTTACATCATCAACGCTCTGATCCCCATCTGGCATTAATTGAAATTGATGGCTCTCATCTAGGAGAAGCCCCATGTTTTGACAAGCTTCTGGGTTTGTCCTTTACTCCTGATCTGAAATGGAACACGTACATCAAGTCTGTTGCCAAGGTCGCTGGAAAGATGGTGGGATCCTTCTACCGCTCCAGAAGATATCTCACTACTGATGCAATTCTCTACCTATATAAAAGCCAAGTACGTCCAAGGATGGAATACTGCTGCCATATCTGGGCGGGAGCTGCTAAAAACAGCCTATCCTGCCTTGACAGAGTACAAAATAGGCTTCGTTGCTTAGTGGGGGATGCCCTTTACTCTTCAAGTCCAACGTAAACAAATTCCTGATGAACCGCCCTCTTAAGTAGACACTTTAAATATCCACACTAACGTACTGTACTTACAATAACCCTTATCCCTGAGTGGCCTCCGGGCCTTGATAAGTGGTGACCACCTTGTAAAAAAAAAAACAAACTGATTTCACAAGAAACTCTTGCCAGATTGAAACTAATAACTTCACGTATTCTCCTTTCGAAATAAAAAAAATAAATTCATATTATAGATCTGAAAAGAAAACCAAAGCATAGATTTATTTCTCACACATCAAGTAACAAACACACAAAAATTGAGAAACATATTACAGCATTTGAATAAATTATAGTTATTTTAGAATAGGGAGTTACTTTCGGATCACCCTGTATACAGAGTGTTAATGAAGTCTCGGTGCATCAAATAAATTAATTGGAATTTACGTATGTCCCACTGTAGCAAGATGTACCTATTTACTATGCCTCCCCACGGGACAGAGTTAGACACCAAGGTCGTTTTTTAACGTGGAGAAAAGGTACAAAAATAAAAATTGTCTCAGTCGTGAAGGATTTCTCCTCCACCGAAAGAGAACAAGAAATAGAAGTGCAGCATCTGAAGAACAGATACTACACTTTGATCTTGTCCCGAAGGCCAAGCGTCTGTAGCAAGATGTAGCACAAGATCAAAAGTTGGGAAATCCACCTCCCACCCTGAGGGAGAAAGATAACTTTGGTCAGGTGCAAAAAAAAAAAATGGCATTCTCCAGTAGGTGATTGGCAATATTCTACTTACACCCATGTTAGCCCCTAGGTTGTCTTAATGGTACCAAGGCGAATCAAGATTTCTCAGACAACACAACTCTAATTATATGTGTTCATGCAAAATCGTGGCTCATCCACAAGAAACAAATTTTAGCATTTGCAAAAGACACATACAATGCAGCCATTTTGGATTTCAAAATGGCCTCTTAAAAATATACACTTTTCGATATTTCAGTTTTTAGTTAAATCACATCATCTCATCTCCATCGTCTTTCAAGGACACTTCACACTGAATCTACACAACTTCTCCAGTTCTCTCGATCTCGCATGACAGTTTGCCGGTCCTGAACACTTTCCAATCCTGTGTCCTGTAACAGGTTGTCAATATAGGTTATTCTTCTTCCAACGGCGTTCATTGCCCTAGTCAGGAAACAAGGTCAACCACTGGGTGATTCTGACGAGTCCCTGTGATAGCACGTCTACGCCTGGCTAATAGGCAAAAAAGAAGTATGAAAGCCGGGCGATAAACAGTGCCTATCTCCTCCTTAAGCAGTTTAGGTTTGTCAACCGGTGATTTGTTTGAGTCACCAGCTCTAGGAAGGTTGTCATCCAGGACTGAAGAGGCCTCCCTCCCCTAGGCTTAGCTTCAGAGTTTTCATTCTCCTAGACGGATGACCTGGGAAGATCTACGGGTCCATCAGCACCGAGAGTGTTCGCCCCGCGCCTGGATCCTAATCCAGGTATTTCTACGACCCTGCATGGGTAGTTAATATTAATCGGTTATTTAGGTTAATATCTACTGAAAAATTACACTCCTCAAAAAGATTAAAAAGGACATTACTATGCTTTCCATTGTTAATAGGAGAGGGGATAGGTAAAAATTCATGTAATGGAAGCAACTATAAAAAAAACAAAACAAAAAAAAAAAACACGGTTTGAGTGTCCATCTGTTGGTATCCAGAGAATTAACTTGCTGGCTTCGTCTTCGCTGTGTCTCATGCAGTGACCGGATACTCCCATCCTTCTCTGCTACACTGGCATGGAGTGCATGTCACAAGTTGAGGAAGATATAGTCATCTACTTTCTCAGAAAAGTTGAAAGTAAGACTCTTTGTTGTCACAGTAGAAACAGTCTTTCCCTATGGTGCTGAGGTATGGACTCTTACAAATGCGCTGAAGAAGAGACTCGATGGGCATTTCACACGGATGCTCAGGATAGCCTTCAATACATCATGGAGGAGCCACGCAACAAACCACCAGTATAATTAGTTAAAAATTGAGCACTAAAAGACGTGATGTTGCTAGTCTCAATCTTTTCTATAAACAATATTATTGCATGTATTCTTCAGAATTGTCTGATCTATTCCCTGCTTCCTTTGTTCCAGCTCGTTTAACTCGTTGGTCTAGTGGTCTTCATCAATTCGCTTTTTTGATACCTTATGATGCCAACAACCGCAGTGTTATGGAACTCTACTCTGATTGTTTTCCTCCTTCCTATATAACCGTGTTTTCTTTTTTCAAAGATAAGGTCAATAAGTATTTCCTGCCTTTTTCGATAATCATATTTCGTTCTCATTAGCTTCTTACAGCAAGTGGCTTCACGTCTTGTCTGGCGCGATTTCCGCAAAAAAAAAAAAGATCTTGAAACTTATCAGATATATGGTCATGATCATGCTTGTATTATTTGCCTACTGTTCTTATCTTGAGTGTTAGTCTCACAACATTTCGGCCGAGGTAATCTCCGACCTTCTTCGGGTGTAAGGATCCGTGGCATAACTGATAAAGTACTAAGTAAAAATTTAGTTTTAAGTAAAGCTATTCTGAAGGTTGCGGATTCAATCCTCACTGCAGGCGATACTAAGAATAAAACTGAAGTAATTTATACTTCTACCTGGTCATGGCTGACAGAACAAGAGCATGCTACTCATATGGATTAATCAAAGGGTTCCATTTGAAATTCCATACAAATTCCCGAGTTTGACAAGATATACATGAAGAAGGTCGGAGGTTACATCAGCCGAAAAGTTGTGAGAATAACATTCAAAGCAAGAACAGTAATTTGAATAATCCAAATTTTGTACATTGTTTTCATCTAAAAAATTCAGAAACTTGTCATGATTGTAGACGTCATCCATTGTAATAGATAGAGCTACACGATCGCCCGTGCCATGCATAACAGCTATGTTTACTGGGATATAAAAGAGCTGTTGCTCACAACAATACTCTTAAATGAGATTCAGACATGATTGCGACAAACAAAAACCAAGTACGTCCAAGGATGGAATACTGCTGCCACATTTGGGCAGGAACTGCTAAAAACAATCTATCCTGCCTTGACAGAGTACAAAATAGACTTCATGTCTTAGTGGGGGATGCCTTTTTCTTTTCCCTGCAACCTCTCTCCCACAGAAGAGACGTTGCGAGCCTGTCTTTGTTTTATCGTTATTTCCATGGCAAGTGCTCGTCTGAGCTCCAATCTCTGGTCCCCCCCCCTTCGCCAATCTTTCACGAAAAACACCCATCTGTCAAAAATTTTCCCCACTCTTTATCTGTGCCTAAATCAAAACGTAAATTCCATGAACAAAGCTTCTTTCTTAGAAGTGCACGCCTGTGGAACACTCTTCCGTTTGCCTGTTTCCCACCTGACTACAACTTGGATGTCTTCAAGTCCAACATAAACAAATTCTTGATAAACCGCCCCCTTAAGTAAGACACTTTATCAAATCTCCATTACGAACGATTACCGCGATATTATTCATTTGATTATTGTATACGCAATAACCCTTATCCCCGAGTAGCTTCCGGGCCTTGATAAGCGGTGACTACCTTGTAAAAAAAACAAAAAAACGCTAAAACGCAAAGTGCTGTAATTACCACTCTCTTCCTTTCTCCATTCCGTTTGTATTTGCTTTCTTCATAAGTTTTCACAGGAACGTGTTAATTCAAAGATGTTCTTATTGATCATTCCAATGTGTTTAATGCTTCCGTTTATACAAAAACAACCTCATCAAATTCTTTTCTTTGAAATTTTAAGAGCAAATACTTTTATCGCTATAAAATAGCCATTCTTAAAAACCTACTAATTCGCATAAAACTAACCCTAACCTCCACTAAAAAGCATTTCCTGTTGAACTACAAAAATATGAAACAAGTCCTTCGCTAATAACATATTCGTTAATTATGTAATATTATATAATATATAATATAATATAATAATATAATATATATGTAATATTATATAATATATAATATAATATAATAATATAATAATATAATATATATTATATCGTTGATGAACAAATAAAATTAACGATTCAAAACTTAAAATACACTATTTCAAATAATAATTATATCTATGATCACAATTTAAACTCTATTAACATACTAGCTGGCTTCACAGCGTTGCCCGGTTGTACAATACTCTTAAATATGATATTTTAATTCATGCAGATTGTATATGAATTATCATAGAATCAATCGTCTATTGATTATTATATATTACTAGAATAAGTTACCGGGTGAACTGATTCACAAATAAATTTAAAAAAAAAATAATAATAATAAAGATAATGTCGTTCGTCAAATTCCGTCTCTGTTTGCTTATAATATCACATCAACTGATATTTGGGCTTGACAATGAATGCCCTGGAAAAATCACTTCGGATTAATGTTTAGTTTTAAAATATTCAGATGAAGAAATGGTTTGCAATGATGTTAAATGGTACCTCTTTTATTGTAAATTGAACTGATTAATAAGAAAAAATTTAAATAAAATGGTGAGGTACACCAGGGCTTGAACACGGGATCATTCAATTTGTAGTTGAATGCTTTACTACCAAGCTGTATTTTCAGATGACAATAAATTTGGGTTTTTTTTAAGAAGAGATGATTTGCTGAAATTTTATTTCCCTTGTCTGGTGTAATGTCAAATATTCCCCTGTCAAAATTATTCTTTCTATCTTTAAGAGAGACTATTTTTTAAGATTAGACTTTTTCGATTTTCAGCACTTATCAGATGAATTTGTGTACAAAACATACCTAAGAACACTGCCAGATATATAAATTACCTTTGTGTGAAATTTGCAAAAGATAGGCTCAGCCATTTCGGAACTTATGAAAAATGGACAGACACACCATCACAAAGTGACTTTTTATATAAGAGATAGAGATACTACTGTGATCATCATCATATCGTATGAATCCAAAGATTCTATTGTTGGCATTGGTTTCCCCGATACTTCAACTAAAAATTACATCCAACATCAGTTTTAAATACTGTTAACATGTATTACTTTTAGCATTATCATATTATATGAGTCTAAATGTTTTATTGTTGGCATTGGTTTCCCTGATATTTTTCTAGTTAGAATTATGGGAGGCACCACATGAAGGTTGCCAACGTCTTAAGTGAAAATGATTTCGTGGAACGAGCTGGATTCGAACCTGAAACACCCAGGTCGTAAGTTTGTGCTGTTAATCACTTGACCACCTCACATCCTACCAAAATAATAAGCCAACATGAACATAAAAAAGCTCCTATACGAACAGTGACCAAATGAGATTTTCCCCAGACTTCAGCTGGCCGCAATGAAGAATACAAGTACGTTGGGTCCCCCCCCCATCCATTTGACGGTGGGAGATGAAAAGCACTCAATGACTCGCATACAAGTCTTCTTAATCATTATTCCTACACACTAGTGAGAGTCAAGCAAACAGAAACGAATTGTTACTGCTATACATGTCCAAACACACAAACAAGGTAAACCAACACACACACATACACAATGCCATGCTGCCAAATACTCACATACGTATATTACTTACATAAGCATATTATTCACTCAACAGACATTTTGACTTGGGACTACTCAACATCTTCAAACATTTACTGACTGTTAATAATTTTTGTATGCTTATAAAATCGAAAATATAAATATGTTTTGTTATAAAATTTCTTTTTTTCTAAAATTTTAGTTTACAAAACTGTTTATTTTTTAGTTGGCACTTGCTAACTGGTGACCCTTCTATTTTTTCAAGGTTTTATTTAAATTGTTTTATTTTAATATGCATGTAGGTATATCTATTCTTTAGTTTCTTTTTTTGCTTTTTAACTTTTAGAAATAATTTATATAAAAATGTTTGTGTGATTATTGTTCAAACCTGAGGATGTTATCGTCGTCCAAAATAGCCACTGCCTAGACAAGGGACAATAACACACATACATGTAAAGTTGTAATGAAAACGCTATTACTTAAAATGTATATAAGTTAACATAATTAAAAAGCAGATTCATTTTCTAATCATAATTTCCCTTTCGCTGTCGGATTTTGGAAGGGTTTAAAGCCCCTATCAAGCGTGACCTCACATAACACTTATTTGCTGGCTAAATATATCCCACTTTGGATCTGTTCGACGACTCTTTATCTGAGAGTCCATTTTCAAACTCCTTGGCCTAACGTTCACAGGAAACATGAGTTGGAACAATTACATTGAAGGCATTGCCAGGGCCGCTGCAAGAAAGGTGGGCTCTCTCTACCGTGCTAGAAAACTACTAACACCCGAAAGTATCCTGTACCTCTATAAGGCCACCATTCGCCCATATATGGAGTATTGCTGCCACATCTGGGCTGGTGCATCTGCTACTAGTCTCTCGCTCCTTGACAAGGTTCAAAAGAGAGTCGCAAACCTGATAGGCCCTGAACTGGCATCTAAGCTTCAGCCTCTGTCCCATCGACGAAATGTTGCATCCCTCTGCCTTTTCTACAAGTATTTTAGTGGTGAATGCTCTGACGAACTGCAATCACTTGTGCCCCCCACGACGTGAGCACCCTCGACAAACCTGACAGGCTGCTAAATCCCACCCCCACACTGTAGAGATCCCTAGATGTAAAAGATCTTTTTACTCCAATAGTTTCTTCCCCAGAACCGCTAGACTCTGGAATTCCATTCCAGGTCCCTGCTTCCCCAACAGTACTGACGTGCAGAAGTTCAAGTGTAACGTGAACCGACACCTTGCTGCCCAAATCCCTACATAGTACCCCAGTAGTTGTTGCCCCTGATAGTAGCCCCCTACACCAAAGTGGCAATTTGCCTTGTTTGGGGTGAAAATGTAATAAAAAAAATAAAAATAAAAAAAAATATATATATCATGATTTGCTAGTCTCAGTCTTTTCTATAAATACTATTATGGCATGTCTTATTTCTGCTGACTCTTTTTCTCCCAACTATGGCATCTTCTCTCTTTGTAATGACCTTATTTCCTCTTTGTTACCTCCTTATATAAAGTGGCTTTACGCTTTCTCTGAAACGATTAAGTAATGCTATATATTTGGCAAACCATGCGTCTACACTACACTTCAAAAGCATACTTATTTATATGCAAGATTAATCGAGTTTTTAAAAGTAATGGTTTTTGCTTTTGTTTTCCCTGTTTCTTTCAGATGTGTCGAGGCTAATAATTGGCCGTTCCTCAGTGATTTGACCGTTGATGTCACCTGTCATGTGCGCTTCCTCATCCAAGAATGTAACAAACACATCGGTGACCCACCAGCCCACTTTATACAGGTACGTTAATCAAATTAACACCATCCATTATGTGTAGGCCATATTTTTTTTTTTTTTTTTTTTACACAGTGATCACCACTTATCAAGGCCCGGAAGCCACTCAGGGATAAGCGTTATTGCAAGTACATTACGTTAGTGAGGAGATTTGCTGATATGTTTACTTAAGGGGGCGGTTCATTAGGAATTTGTTAACATTGGACTTGAAGACAACCAAGTTGTAGTCCAGAGGGAAGCAGGAAGACGGAACAGAGTTCCACAGGCGTGCAGTTCTAAGAAAGAAGCTTTGTTCATGGAATCCACGTTTTGATTTCGGCACAGATATAGAGTGGGGGAAATTTTTCACAGTGGATTCAGCTAGACGGGTGTTTTTCGTGAAAGATTGGCGAGGGGGGACCAGAGATTGGAGTTCAGACGAGCATCTGCCATGAAAATAACGATAAAACAAGGACAGGCTCGCAACGTCTCTTCTGTGGGAGAGAGGTTGCAGGGTAGAGAAAAGGGCATATTAAAACTAAAAATATAACCCGACAAGCAGCTAAATCTCACCCCTTCACAATAGAGATCCCTAGATGTAAGAGAGCCTTCTACTCCAATAGTTTCTTCTCCAGAACAGCTAGACTTTGGAATTCCCTTCAGGGTCTCTGCTTCCCCAACTGTACTGACATGCAGAAGTTCAAGTGTAACGTGAACCGACATCCTGCTGCCCAACTCCCCACACAGTACCCCTGATGCTTATGTCCTTGATAGTAGCCCCTTACAACAAAGTGGCAATGTGCCTTGTTTGGAGTGAAAATGTAATAAATAAAAAAAATACCAAACAAACCCCCACAAAGTTAATATTTCCTTGATCAGTATTGCCCCAGATGAATAATATCAAAAATTTAAGAAAAAATATCCAACGGGTGTGGATTTTATGATAGGAAGTAGTCGGTTTTTCAGCCATTTGAGGTATTAGCTAAAGGGAAACAACTTTAATTTTTTTATCAAGGAGATAATTCCTTTATACCAACTCATTCCTTAAGAAATTTATAAAAACGAGTTTTTGTGTGTGTGTCCATAGAGAGGAATGCGCTGGGTGCAGAAGAAAAGGAGGAGTGGGGAGATGGAAGATGAAAACAGAGAGGGTTGGGGGGGTAGGAGTTTTAATAGAAATATGTTGCACTTTTGCCCCAGGCAACGCTGGGTAGTCATGTTTGTCTATTATATCAAAGACAGTTGTCTCGGTGTATTTATACACAGCTAAAAGTAAAAAATTACAAAGCAAACAGCCACAAAGTTGATATTCTTGATCAGCTTCACTCTGGATAATTAAAAAAATATTCATTCTTTGGGTGTCGATTAGACCAGGTTTCCTCAGAGGGTCGGGGTTTTTTTTTTTTTGCCATTTTTTGTATTAATTTGTAAAGAAAATACTCACTCTTTCCTCCAGGAATCTATTATATAAAGTTGTTTTTTTTTTTTTTTTTCTTCCTTTGAAGATTGTAACGCTGAGTATGGGGCAGCCAAACCAGCTGCCAACATAACCCTGCTTTTTATTGAAACCAACCGAGAGCTCTTTTTAGTATCCTCGCTGTTCCCTTAAGTGCAATTGTCTGAATCTCTTTTGCACTTGGTTCACCAGGAATATTAGTTAGGTAGGATTTCAGGTTCTTCTTCATAAGCCCTGTAGCACCTATAATAACTGGTATGATTGATATCCCCTTTAGGTTCCAGTTTCTTTTCATATCATACATGAGACCTTGGTATTTGGTCTGTTTCTCTCTTTCAGCTCTGTTAAGACCGCCATGATTAGGAACACTCACTTCAATCAAGGTTGCAACTCTTTCTGACTTATTCCATATAACTATGTCAGATTTCACAGCAGCATTTTCAAGGTAGGTGGCTGTAGGGATTATATGGTCGTAATGTATGGTATATAAGTCATTTCCAACTGTTCTTTCAGGTTGATGTTCCCAGGACTTGCTGCTACACTGGATGTTTAATTTTTTACAGATGGTCCAGTGGAGGTACTTGCATACTCCATCATGTCTCGCTGTATAGTAGCCGTCCCCTAGAAGAACTTTGCAACTTGATATCAGATGACCAACACTTTCCAATTCTGTATGGCAGAACCTGCATTTATTGTCATTACTGATCCCTGCCATCTTCTTGAATGCATTGGTCATCAATCCCTGGTGTTGAGCAGCCATTATGACCCTTTCCTGATCGTGGTGGAGGGATCCTCTTTTGAGCCAGTCCAAAGAACCTTCTTTATCTATGTATTCCTGAGAGAGTTCCCCCAGAAAATACTTTGCACGCTGATATTGTTCCCATTCTTTCAGGTTCATCTGTTGAAAGTTGTCTGCATGTGTTTATGTGTGTCCAACTAGAGAACAAGAGAGGATTAGGAGGAGGGGAAAGAAACAGCGGAAAAGAAAGAGGGAAAGTTTAAAGAGAAATATATTACATGGCAGCCCTACTTGTCTATTAAACAATGTCTTTTATCGTTTATTTTAGTATAGTTTCAAAAAGTTTTCCTCCTTAAAGCCAAGTCCTGGTCTCCACAGAAACCAACAAACGATATATCAGAGTTGCTTTCACTTCCTTAGAAGAAATACACCATTCTGTATGATTTTACTTTGTAGTGACGATGTCTATCATATCCAGTATTAAAGTCGCCTTGAACAATCAGATATCATGTATATAGATGTCCAGAGGAGATAGTGACGATGTCTATCATGTTCTGTACATCTACAAGGCCATAATTCGCCCATGTATGGAGTATTGTTGTCACATTTTGGCTGGTGCATCTGCTACTAGTCTCTCACTCCTGGAAATAGAGTCACCAACCTAATAGGTCCCAAACTGTTAGCTAGGCTTCAGCCTCTCTCCCAATGACGAAATGATGCATCTTTCGGACTGTTTTAAAAGTATTTTAATGGTGAATGCTCTGAACTTCAAGCTCTTGAACCCCCTCGACGTAAATACTCCCGACAAACCCGACAAGCAAAAAAAATCCCACCTCTATACAGTAGAGGTTCCCAGATGTAGGAAGGCCTTCTGCTCTAATAGTTTCCTCCACAGAACTGCTAGACTTTGGAATTCCCTTTCAGGTTCCTGATTCCCAGACTGTACTGATATGCAGAAGTTCAAGTGTAATATAAACAGATACCTTGCAGCTCAACTCCCTACATAGTATCCCTGCAATTATGTCCCAAATAGTAGCCCCCTACATCAAAGTGGCACTCTGCCATGTTTAGGGTGACAAAGCAATAAAAAAAAAAAAATAATATCCAGTATTAAAGTCACCTTGGACAATATGAAGATAGCAGCAATGTCTACCATTTCTAAAATATCTTCTAATTGTATTTTTACAATGCGTGATGCACTTGCTTTTTTTATTGCTAAATAAATTTAATTTGTGTGACTTTGGTACCATTTTTATAGTTTGACAGCAATCTATACTCCTCTGAATTTATTTTTTGTGTATTGCTATTCATATTAAAAATCCTTTTTCTATTTATTTAAAAAGAAAATAAAACTTTATTATATATGGGTCGTGGAATTGCATTCATCTGCAAAAGATCTAATTTGCATATTCTTTTAAACATTCATTTTCATTAATTCCCTATTAGTTTTTTTTGGTTTTCTTATGGGATGATCATCTTTAGTTAACTATTACGCGTAATTATATTCATGCAGATATTCTACATGATTTATACTTGTGTAATATTTGTGTAAAAAATGTTATAGCAAACACAAACCTCTTTCTCTATATATTTATGTATGCGTATATATATTTGTTGAAAAAATCTTGCCTACAAAACTCCCTTGTCAGTTTTTGGTCTACAGACATGGAACTTTATATATAGGGTATTCGAACCTATGCCAAACTTTATATTTGGGTTTTAGGAAAATTTGGGGTTTTGGGAAAATTGTTGCAAAAGTGTGAAAATTTTTAAAAAAATGCAATTTTCCAGGTAAAAGTCGAACGATGACATTATGAATATGCATGCGTAACGTAATAGCTATTGTTTCATGTTTTACTTTTTAGCCTTGCAGCAAACATGTCTTCATAGCTCAGGCATTAATGTCAAAGAAAAAAGTTAATCTTAAGCTAAACGTTTTGGTTTGGATTTCTCGATGGTGGTGCTCGAGTCATTTTTTTTTTTTAAAACTTTTTAAATCATTACTATATATTTTTAAATCATTACTATATATTGGGTCCAGCATAAGATAATAATAAATATGAAATCTGCATTAAAATATCATATTTAAGCGTATTTTATGACCGGGCAATGCCGGGCAGCCTGCTAGTTTCATTATAAACCAGGTTATTTGTTCCGTTTTAAAACTACATTTAATGTCGTTTGTTGTTAAAAAACAAAAAAACGGTTTGGATTGGTGAGGGATGGGGCATGGGTGTTCTGGATGCCATATTCCTTAAGTGAGATACAAAAACACACACATACAGCATGCGGCAATATACTTATTTCCTGGACAACCTTATCAAAGGCCAAAGGCGACTTGAGGATAGGGGCTAACATGTACCACAGTCGCTTTCATCTAATTAGAAGTAGTATTCTTTGTGTTTCTGCCTTGCGGAACATGTCTACCAGAAGAGATAGTGACGATGTCTGTCATATCTAAGATAAGAGTCGCTTTGTACAAAATATTCAGACGATATATAATACGATCAACATAAGCCTGAAGAGTCCTAGAGTGGATGAAACGCGGAATATTCAGCGTAGCTTAATCGCCATATACATTTTGTAACTTACTAACAAGCTCTGCCTATGTATTGAGCACTTTTGAAGTAAATACTTAAAGTTTACGCATAAATCTATACTTTCGTATATTAATTTTATGTGAGTAAATTAAGTAGTTTTATATATATATATATATATATATATATACACACACACACACACACACACACATACACACACATCTAATTGTTCTTTTTGAATGGCTTATTGTACAATGCAATTTCTTTTTGCCAAATAAATTTCATGTGATTTTCTCAGCTATAATATATTAGCAGTGAGTGGGCGGCTTTGCCCAGTCGTAAATTAAAAATAATCAACTTCCAAATTAAAAATAATCGACTTCAAAATTTAAAATAATCCACAATTTGATTAATTTTTTACTTGATATAAGTACATTTTGAAGTTAATTGTTATCATTTTGAAGTTAATTGTTATCATTTTGGACTTGAAATGGTATAGAATTTCCTGTCTGTGTTTCTTACTCATAGAAAAACTTACAAGATCGAGTTACTATGACTTCATATGTAAGTTTAAAATTACAATGCAAAAATATCATTTGCTATATATTTTTTTCCAAATAAATTCAATTTTTGTTGTCCACTTACCATTAGACAGACAACCATATAGACAGATAGATATATAGATCGATCGATAGATAGAAAAACAGATACATAGATAGATACACAGATAATAAACAAATCATTTACTGCTTCTGCTTGACCACTCCCAAACAATACTAAAAACACACTCTGCAATTCAATTATTTCTTATATTTATCTTACAACATATCAACCATTTTGGTGTACTTTAATGCTGAAATATGATTATTATAAACGATTTATTTAACAGAATTTAATATTTCAGATATGTGTGTAGGTGTTCTAATGGCCTTTATGTGATCATCTCTTCAGGCTCGCCCGACCCCCGGCCCTCTGTGGCCACAGGCGACAAGATCAAAGTGTAGTATCTGTTCCGACAGATGCTGCACTTAAGATAATTTGTACCAGTCAATGGAGGGGAAACCCTCTATACTGGGACAATTATTATTTTTGGTAACCAGAGTGCCCCCTTTTTGCCTACTTTTAGGGGAGCTGGTTTTTACCTCACATTAAAAACGGCCTTGTGCCTAATTTGCTCAGTGGGGGAGCAAATAAATACCATCTGTTCCGACAGATACTGCACTTAAGATAATTTGTACCAGTCAATGGAGGGGAAACCCTCTATACTGGGACAATTATTATTTTTGGTAACCAGAGTGCCCCCTTTTTGCCTACTTTAAGGGGAGCTGGTTTTTACCTCACATTAAAAACGGCCTTGTGCCTAATTTGCTCAGTGGGGGAGCAAATAAATACCATCTCTTCAGGCTCGCCCACGTCCATTTGTTCCCATTCAATTACATACAAGTCTTATATATACTCTTTATATACATTTACACAGTCTGGTGTGTATATGTCACATTTGGGCTGGTGCATCTGCTGCTTGTCTCTCACTCCTGGACAAGATCCAAAAGAGAGTCGCCAACCTGATAGTCCTGAACTGTCATCTAGGCTTCAGCCTGTCCCATCGACGAAATGTTGCATCCCTTTGCCTGTTCTACAAATACTTTAATGGTGAATGCTTTGACGAACTGCAAGCACTTGTACCTTCTTGACGTAACTACCCCCGACAAACAACTAAGTCTCACCCCTTTACAGTAGAGATCCCTAGGTGTAAGAAAGCCTTTTACTCCAATAGTTTCTTCCCCAGAACTGCAAGTCTTTGGAACTCCCTTCCAGGATACTGCTTTCCCAACTGTACTGATATGCAGAAGTTCAAGTGTAATGTGAACAAACATATTTCTACTCATCTCCTTTCATAATGCCCCTGCAAATTATGTCCCCGATAGTAGCCCCCTACTTCAAAGTAGCACTTGCCTTGTTTGGGGGTGAAAATTGAATAAAAAAAAATATATATACGTGGTCAAGCTTCTTTAAGGACTCTTAAGCTGTGTATCTACTTGCTGCGTTATTCTTACTTGTTCTTAACTGTACGTATGTATGCATATATATATATATATATATATATATATATATATATATATATATACATATATTATGACAGCCCCTTTAAGAAATTCGTTTCTTATCGTTGAGCACTTTCAGTTGAATTAAAGTTGGTCAATTTAGCTCTTATGCGTAGATCATCGTATAACGATTAGATCACTCTCTGACTGACGTAAATGAACATTTAAAATTAAGATGTTTAAAATTCAACGTTATTTCAAGCGGTTAATGGTAGCCGAATGGATTAGGTCTCCGCTAATCGAGCCAGAGATGTCTCGTGATACGGGGTTCGAATCGTTCGACTGATATTAATCGTGACACCCTGTACTGAAGATTCCCGAAAGGATGAAACACTAGTGTCTGTAGGTATTTAATTATTATAGTAGAAAATAATTATATATATATATATGCGTTAAGAGTTCAGCATACCTTGTTTTATTATCCTTTGTCTTCTGCAGTGCAGTTCTTCCTGTCACTAGTCGATGATCTGTAAAGAAGCATTCGAAAACAGCGCCAATTTCCTGGCAAGGATCACTTGATTCATCTATGAGTGAAGCAGAGATCCCTTGCATTGCTGACTTAAGCTTTCTTTTCTCTTTGTCAACACATCTTTCTGTCGGACCCTCCTGATCTCCAACTAACTCTATCCCCAGTTAAATCCGACTGACTACCAAGCTTCGACTTCAAATCTGCCTGTCCAAAAATATCCCATCCGCGTTTCTATTTATATCAGGGTGTATGTGTTGGGGTGATAATATCGGTTAACCGTCCTGCACCCAAAACGCATCAACCACTTTATAGCAACGCAGGTGCTCGTTTTGTCAATGGAAGTCTATGAGTTTTGTATTTATCACCCCTTGACCTCTCTGCACTTACCTGACACGTGTAAGGTGAGTTCAAATCAGTACCGCGTTAACCGCATTACTGATACACAACAAAGGTACTTCTCCATGGCTTTTAGGTTGATTCGATGAAAAGATATTAGTGCCTCAACATAATGTTTCCCCAGTGTCATGGTCATATACATATTGGTGGTATTTATGTAAAAAACGACTCGTTTTTTTTATATGGATGTTGTATCAGCATATTCTGGCAGCTTATCCATCCATAACCGAAGGGGCATATGGCATCTACACCTTTGTAGATGCTTTTGTAGCAAGGAGATCTTTTTTGGAGTGAGGGTGCTGACCCCATGCCTTGGCAGTTTATGACAAAATAGGATTCACAAAAGAACTACTCTCATTTGAACCCGGAATCCATCCAGTACAAAGAAAAGAGAGATATGCAAGTTGTAGTATCATCGAAATAAAAGGTGACTGTTTATAAAGACGATTTTTTTGCGGGGGGGGGGATGCAGGAGAGACTAACTAAAGAATTAACTCCATAGCCTTGAGCTTCGAAGGGGCATAGGCCATCTACAACTTTGTAGATGCTTTTGTAGCGAGGAGTTCTTTTTTTTGGGGTGAGGGTGTTGGCTCCACGCCCAACCTTCCCAGAAGATATATACAGCACCTAGCCTTCCCAAATGGTCACCCATCTGGTACTGGCCAGGCTCAACGTTGCTTAACTTTGGTGATCCGGCGAGAACCGGTGTGTCAATGTGATTGTACTGTAAAGTTTATGCTGCCAGAATATTTTTTCCTAAAATAATGTGTAGCAACAAACGAACATGTTTGTGTGTTTTTCGTACGACATGTTGTTTTAAGGAGGTTATTTTCAGGGAGAGTACGAAAAAAAATCTTTTATGACAAGTTTTTTTTTTTGTTTTTTTTTAAAGATTTTCGATTATCTGACGAGATTCATAAGGAAGTATTCTTTGCAAATGTCTCTTAGGAAATTTGTGTTCCGAACTGATGATACACTCTCAGTGTAAATTTCAAGCAGTTGCAACGTCGTGGAACCACATGTAAGTATTTATTTGCTTCCCCACGAAAGCTAAATGTGACACAAGGCCGTTTTTAATGTGGAGGAAAACCAACTCCCCCCCAAAAAAGGGGCACTCTGGATGTAGGCAAAAATAAAATTGGTTTAGTATAGAAGGGTTTCTCTCTCTCCACTGACCAAGGATAAATTAACTTGAGTGCAGCATCAGAACAGATACTACACCCTGATCCTGGCCTGTAACATGTCCAATTAATTTCCATTCCTGGCAAAATGAAATAACCATTTCTAGCAACTGTAGCTGAAGACAAAAGAAATCAGAATTTTTCTTTGTTCGTCTTTCGTCGCGCGCACAGTCAACAGTCATGTTTACCTCTTCTTTATCTTCTTCACAAAATCAAAATTTTATTTGATCACTAGGGCTGGGACAACAGCATATTCTTTTCATTGTTTTGACTCTCGAGTGTGTATCCGTTGATATCTTATATGCTTTTATATAGAGTGATGTGGTTCTCGGTTTATTAACTACGTCTCTCTCGCAAAAAAAAAAAACCCTAAAAAAAACAAACAAACAAAGAAAAAAACCTCCTTATATTCAATCACCTTTTATCCTTATAAGCTTTTATGGATAGTGATGTGTCTGTGTCGGATATATACTCAAAAGACAAAACAGTGAAAAGAATATGCTGTTGTCATAGCCCTATTGATCACGTCCATGAGATTAAGTTCGCAAAAAAAAAAAAAACAACAAAAAAGAAAAACGTCCTTATATTCAATCACTTTTTATCCCGACGATACCACACTTTGCATATCTCTCTTTTCTTTGTACTGGACGGATTCCGGGTTCGAATGAGAGTGGTTCTTTTGTGAATCCTACAAAACCAACAGATTCTTGTTCGGTTCCGTTACAGCAGCATAATATGCAAAATCCATCAAATTCATCATAACGCCTTTACTAATGTGATTTATTTTTCATGATTTCAATTTTTTGCACGATTAAAACTAATATTTTCTGCCAATTTATTAATTGTCGTCTGCTGCATTGGTTGAGCGTTTCATCATTTTCCAGTAAACTATTGGAATATGTTGACGTAGCATCCACGGAAAAACGGGTCGTTTCTTTGCTTCTATACTGTAACCAATACGGTTTTTATGCAAAATGGCGGACTGACTGAAAACACTCGTTACATCTAGCTACTCTGAAGAGCCGTGATATGACGAAACAGCTGTGTGTATGTGATTTTGTATTGGTATGTATAAATAATGTCATCTATTCATGCGGTGATTTTTTTTTTTATCAGTAATCAGAATTTCGGTGGGACACACAGAAGAAATCCTTTGAAAATCTTATCTGATTTTTCGCTTTTCAACATTAACTGAAGACGTTTATTTAGATAGTTTTGAAATATTTTTCAGAATTTCTACCGTTTTTTTTTTTTTTTTTTTTTTTCTGGTGTCATTTGCCGTTTTACATCAAGTCAAATGGGATTTAGGCGCCATCATCCAGTATTTCTCTCTTACTATTATTTTTGCTTTCTCTCTATATATTTTTGTTATTCTCTCTCTCTTTTACTGCCAGTTGCTATCATTGTCTTTTCTTTGTCTCTCTCTCTCTCTCTCTCCCTCTCCCTCCTTGTTATTGCCTCCCTCCCGCTGACTGTTATTCGCCTTTTCTCTTTTTCTACCATTCATCCCTTTGTATTGCTATCTCTCTCTCTCTCTCTCTCTCTCTCTTGTTATTCTCCCCTCTCCTTCTCTCATCGACATTTACCTTTTCTGTTGCTCTCTCTTTTTCTTACCTGTCGCTCACTACCATTCGCCCCTCTCTATTGCTCTCTCCTCTGTTATTCTCCCCCTCTCTTACTGCCATTCACTCCTCTCTCTTTGTTTTTGCCATTCACCCTCTCTCTATTGCTTTCTTTTGCTAACATTCACCCATTCTCTCTTTTCTCGCTCTATTCCCCCATTCTCTGTTTCCCCGCCATTTCTCTCTCTATATATATATTCATATAAATATATTTCTGTATAAGAACATAATATACATATATATATATATATAATATATATATATGTATATATATATCTCCTTTTCTTTATTATTATTTTATATTGATATTAAGTATGTCCTGTGTGTGTATTAGTCATTTCCAAACGACTCAATATAATTACACTTTTTTATTTAGCTCCTTACATCAAGTGGCTTCATGACTTGTCTGGATCGACTTCGATGTAAAAAAAAAATTTTTTTGTATAGATTCATTTTACCGGAAATGTTGCATGGATCCACCTGCGCGTGAACGATTTCAAAGCATTTTATTTGAACATCGCAGGGTTAAACTCCAGTTTTTTTTTTTTTTTTAACAAGCTTCTGGGCCTGAACATGTACATCAAATCTGTTGCCAAGATCTCTGGAGAAATGGTGGGATCATTCTACCACTCCAGTAGATATCTTACAACTGATGCAATTTTCTAGCTGTATAAGAGCCAAGTACGTCCAAGGATGGAGTACTGTTGCCACATCTGGGCAAGAGCTACTAGAAGCATTTTATCCTTTCTTGACAGAGTTCAAAATAGACTTCGTAGCCTCGTAGAGGATGTCCTTTTTCTCTTCCCTGCAAGCTTTTTCCCACAGAAAAGACGTTGCGAGCCTGTCTCTGCTTTATCATTATTTTCATGGCAAAATTCTCTTGTGAACTCCAATCTATGGTCCTCCCTTGCCAAACTTTTACAAAAAAAAAAAACACAAAAAAAAAACTCGTTTACGTGAAATCACTATCAATAACTTCCCCCAGTCTTTATATATGCCTAAACCCAATCGTAAATCTTTTGGGGTTTTTATTTATTGGTGATAAAGATGGTGCAAGATGGGTTGATGCGAATTATTTATTTTATAGTTTATTTATTTAGTTTATTTATTGTTAGTTATTGAATACGGTTAGTATATTTGTCCCGGTATTAAATGAGATCCAATAAAAAAATAACAAATAATAAAACAAACAAAAAAAAACTAACTATAAATACACCAAGCTTCAATAAAAAAAAAGAAAACAACAATCACTCCTGACGACGATCGGATGTACCGATAGAAAGCGCTTGAGAAAAATATAGCCAAGCAACAACTTTTGGGCGCCATAATATACAACATGCCAGCCGAAATAAAAAAGACCGACCTGCGAATTGAAACAACAAAATCGGAAAAAAGAAGAACTCTGTCGTGTTTAATCAGACGTGCTTGAATAATGACTTGCTGCTAATATATATATATATATATATATATATATATATATATATATATATATATATATATGTCTTAGCAGGCCGCCTGGCATTGCCCGGTCGTAAAATACGCTTAAATATGATATTTTGATTAATGGAGATTTTGTCTTTATTATAATATTATAGTGGACCCAATATATAGTAATGATTAAAAAAGTTTTAAAAAAAATGACTAATTTGCTACTACCGAGCATTGAAACCAAAACGTTTAACGTTAATGCCAGAGCTATGAAGACGTGTTTGCTACAAAGCTAAAAATTAAAACATGAACCAATAGCTATTACGTTATGCATGTATATTCGTAACTCCGTTGTTCGACCTTCACTGGGGAAATTCCATTTTTTCTATTTTCTCGTTTTCTTTTGCATCAATTTTCCCCAGCTAAAACCCAAATATAAGATTTCACATGGGTTCGAATATCCTATATATTAAGTTTCATGTCTGTAGACCAAAAACTGACAAAGGAGTTTGGTAGGCAAAATTTTTTAAACAAATATATATACACATACATAAATATATATAGAAAGAAATTTGAAATCACGTAGAACATCTGCATGAATATAATTACACGTAATAGTTCCTATTTACAAAATCTCCCCGCATGACAGAGTTAGACACCAGGGTCCTTAATTAAACGTGATAATAACACCAGGGTCGTTAATTACACGTAATTGTTAACTAAAGATGAACAATAAGAAAAACGTAAAAACTAACAGGGAATTAATTAAAATGAATGTTTAAAAGAATATGCAAATTAGCTGGATCTTTTGCGGATTAATGCAAATCCATGACCCATATATAACAAAGTTGTATTTTCTTTTTAAATAAACAGAAAAAAGTTCGCCTTTTTTCTTCTTGGCCTGAAGGCCAAGATCTTTTATTCTGTTATCAAAGAGTAGTATCTGTTCCGGCAGATACTGCAATCAAAGACCATATATGGGGGCAACCCCACATATCAGACAATTACGCTTGAGCAATCAGTTTTGGTTAATGTAGGGAAAACCCTTCATACCAATTGTTACTATCCAGTTTCCCCTCGGGGGAATTGGTTCCCCTCCCCTCACTTTCCACATTAAAAAATGGCCTTGTGCCTAATTTGCTCAGTGGGGAAGCAAATAAATAACTAAGTAAATAGGAAAAAGGGTTTTTCATATGAATATCAACACAACAAAAAAACATTTATAGGAGTATATATATATATATATATATATATATATATATATATATATATAAGTGAAGGTGTCTGTATGTCTGTGTACATTTCCCTACGCAATAACGCAATTTAAGTCTACAGACTCGAAATTTGATATACAGGGTAGTGAGATTTGGGAAAATCTTTGTAATCCGTTTTCAGCCAGAAATTTGGCTGTTAAGGGGTCAAAGTTCAACGATTTGACTTTTGAGAACTCTACCAAACTTCTCCACCAATTTTGGGTCTAAACACTTGAAATTTTAGATATAGGTTTCTTGGATATGGATCTAATTTAATAACTTGATTTGAGCCCAAAATAATAAATGTTAAGGGGTCATAATAGGGGTCAAAGTTAAAAAACAATTTGACCTCTGCGGTCTCTACCAAATTACTCAGACAATTTCTCCTCCACCCCAATTTCCTCAACCAATCTTCATAGTTCATAATTGGATTTCAGTCACTTCAGGATGTAGTTAAGAAATTTTAAATACCTTAAGCAATAGTAGCTCTTACAAGATCCATTTGGTGCGAAGGTGTCTGTGAAGCGGGTACCCATGTGTACAGCAAAGTCCAGCATAACGCACAGGTATCTTTGCTAGTATAATATATATGATGATAGTTGCAACGTCTTGCCAGACGAGAGCCACTCCCTCAGTCACTAAAAGTCCATGTGCCCGAATGACTTTTTAGCCCTGCCAGCGACTTGCACACCCTCAAGCAGACATGACACTGAAAACGCTCACTGATTTGTAATAGACTAACAGCAGCGGAACCTGTATTATCGTGGGCTTTCATGTAATTAACAAAACCTGCCTTAGACAACAGAGCCCGATCACACACCTTACAGATCCAGAGATCTCCATGGTTGGGCGGCAAGGTTTGGCATTTCCTACATGCTCTCTTAAGCTTCGCTCGGTCTATTTTGGTTGCTTCATAGTGTTCTGCACCTCTGTATATCAGTGTCCTCCACTGCTTGCGATCATACGCTAGGGACTCCCAACTGTCAACAGGAATATGAAAGCTCACCAGACTCTCCTTGATGCTATCAAGAAAACGTTTTTTGGGCTTGTGCTGGGGTCTTTTTCCAAGAAAGAGCTCACCATAGAACAATTGTTTTGGGAGACGATAGTCTTCAAACCGGATGAGATGACCCACCCAACGCATCTGGTTCTTAATAACAATGGTAGCAATACTGGTTGTTTTGGCCTTTTTTAAGACATATGTATCAGGGACAAAGCTATACGACTTTAAACCAAGAATGTGTCTAAGGCAGTGCTGATGGAACCTCTCGAGCAATTCTATATGTGACCGGTACCAGGTCCAAGTTTCAGATGTGTAGAGTAGGGATGGTACTACACATGCTTGATATACTGAAATTTTAGTTGTCAGAGTCAGATCACCGTCAGACCAGACTCTATCTTGTAACCTTCCAAAAGCATTAGATGCCTTGCTGATTCTCTGTCTTATTTCCGCATTAAGAGTGCCATCATTTGATAAGACACTCCCAAGGTAGACAAAATTTTTTAAAACTTCAAGGCGCTTTCCACAGACGAAGATATCAGGTTCCACATACAGATCATTGGGAGCGGGAGTGTACATGACTTTAGTTTTCTTAATGCTAACTGTCAGTCCGAAGCAGGTACAAGCATTTGTAAAGAGATCCATCACTAGTTGCATATCTACTGGGGAGTGTGTTACCAGGTTAGCATCATCAGCATACAACAGTTCCCTAACAAGTTCATCACTAACAAGTGTTTTGGCTTGGAATCTTCTGAGGTTGAACACCTTTCCAGTCATTCGGAATCTAATATAAACACCCGTATCACAATCGTGGAAACCATACCAGAGCACAGCAGTCAAATAGAGTGAAAACAATGTTGGTGAAGCTATATCACCCTACTTCACACCATTATCAATGGGGAATTCTTCCGAAAGCTGACCATTGAAGTTGACGTGACCTTTCATACTATGATGAAGTTGCTTGAACTTGTCTGTAAAAGCAGGTGTACAGCCAAATTTTTCCAGCACTTTCCAGAGAGCCTCACGGTTGACTGTGTCAAACGCCTTGGTTAAGTCCACAAACACCTGGCAAAGAGGCATACGCTGTTCAATACATTTTTCCAAGAGCTGTCTAGCAGAAAACACCATATCCACAGTTCCTCGCCCACCTCTAAAACCAGACTGGGATTCCGGAAGGATATTAGGACATACATACTTTTCCAATCAGTTTAGCAAGAGCCGTGCAAATACCTTTCCAACCGCACTCAGCAGCGAGATACCTCGATAATTTCCACAATCAGATCTTGTACCCTTTCCTTTGTACAACATAACCAAGATGACATCTACCCAATCTTGGGCAACCGGGTCACCCTGCCATACTGACAGTATCAAAGAGTGGACCACACAATGTACATTGACACCACCATGTATCAGCAGCTCAACAGGGATGCCATCCAGCCCAGGGCCTTTGTTCGAGTTTATCTGTTTTATGCAGTCAACTGTTTCCACAAGAGTCGGTTCAACATCAAGTTCCGGACAAAAGGAACATTGAGGGATATTTTCTATTGCAGCAACATCAACATTGGATGGGTTATGGAAAAAATCATGAAAGTGTTCATGCCATCGATGCTTAATTTCATCTGAGGTTTTCAGCAAGGTTTTCCCGTCCTTTGCCAGCAGTGGTGTAGTTGAAGAGGATTTCGGACCATAAGCCTGATGAAGCAGAATGTAGAATGTCTTGACATCTCTATGATCGTAGGCAGTCTGTATCTCCCTGGAGAGGTTAGACCACCATTTGTTTTTTATTTGGCGCACACAACACTGAACCTCACTCCGAACAGAAGAAAAGTGGGCAGCGAGCGCTGGCTCGTTCAGAGGTGAAGAGTTGAGAAGTTTCAAATAAGCTTTCCGCTTTCTATCAATTTGAGACTTAATTTGATCGAAATTATCAGCAAACCAATCTCTATGTCTGGGAACCTTCAATCCAAGAACTTCAACACCTTTTTGGTATATTGTATCTCTTACTGTCTCCCAGTCACAATCTGAGAAATCCACCTGGTTGAAAGCAGATTTCAAGGAACTTTGTACGACTGGATCCTTTAATTTGGAAACATCAATACGTTTAGGCACTTTGACACCATTGAAACAGCTTTTTTTGCGAACTGTAATTCTCAGTTTAGCTCTGACCATTAAATGATCAGTACCACAGTCAGCACCACACATTACTCTAACTTTGCAAAAATTTCCAAGATCACCACGTCTACACAGTATGTAATCAAGCAAATGGCCATGTTTAGATTGGGGATGGAACCAGGTCTCCTTGTGTTTCTGGTGGGAAAAAGTGTTGGTGATAACAAGATTTAGTTCACTGCAGAGATGGAGAACAGCATACCATTTGAATTGACTCTACCAATGCCATATGGACCCAATGGAGACCAAGTCTCATTGTCTGATCCAACCCGTGCATTGAAGTGACCAAGAACCACCAAACTCTCAGCGCTTGGCAAACTGGTGATAACAGATCTAAGCATATGATAAAAGAAAGTAATATCGTCTTCAGGCGAAGTAAGAGTCGGTGCATAGACAGAAAGAACATTCATATAACGACCAGCAGCAAGGGGCATTCTCAATGTCATTGCACAGTCATTTATGGCTACTGGCTGTTCGATCTTGTCAATTAAGGAGTTCTTAACTGCAAAACTAACACCAGCCTCACGCCTCTCCTTTTCAGCTCTACCAGACCAGAAGATCGTGTAGCCCGACTCGTGCTCAACCAGTTGATCCTCACCTGCGAAACGTGTCTCAGAGAGTGCAGCAATGTCTATATTGTATATTTGCAATTCCTTAGTCAAAATTGCAGTCTTCCGTTCTAGTCTTTTGCCATTGTCAATAAGTGTTCTCACATTCCAGCAACAGAGCTGGAGTGGGTGTCGTTTAGCATATCTTCTGTTCCTGTTACTATGGACAGCCATCGCCAATAGGACATTTCTTTCTTTTTTTTTTTTTTTTGACAAATGTCTGAGGAAGTATCTGTACAAAGATGTTATTTCAGAGATTTAGCTTTGTACGACAGCTAGTCTTTCTCTCGGCTCCAAATGTTGATATCCAGCAACAAGCAAGAGCAAGATAGCCAGCAACAAATCAAACTGCAGACCAGCTTAATGCGGGTACTGGTCTTCCGCTTTGTTTTTTTTTAGATCAGAGATTTGCTTCTCCTAGAGAGGCTTCCTTCACCATGGCTTTCTGGAGCCCTCTCCACCTCAGATAAAACAAATCCCACGCATGCAACATGTTTTTTTTTTTTTTTTGTTATTTCTTTTATTTTTATTTTTTTTTTAAATTGAGAGAAGCGTTTTAAAAAAAACGGTATAATTCCTCAATGGTCATGACGATAGTGATGATGTTACAATTCCATGAATACACATGATAATAAACATGAAAACAAATCCACAGATGCAAAACGTAAAACAAAGCAGTCATGAATCTCGATAATATATATACATATATATATACATATATATATACATATATATATGTATATATGTATGTGTGTGTTTTATAAATATCTTTGTATGCACAACAGTGCTAAAATAAGCCGAATGGATCTGTTAGGATTCGAACCTGGCATAGCTTATTCCATAGTTGTGGCTGTATCCCACAGACCATTTTATGCCATTGAATTAAAGATTTAAGTCAGAAAAACAAGATGTCATTGAAAAATCCTTTTTGATTCCTCGCTGTATAATGGCGATTCCTGATAGTATTTTCATTTATTAAACAGTTTTTTTTTTAATCTTTTTACCGTGATTGATGCAAAAATGTTGATATGTATATTTTTTTTTTTCTAGCAACAAGAAGTCGTAATGGGAGAATGCGCAAAGCTTGCTCAACTCGTGGAAAAGTAAGTCATCTTTTTTTTTTGTGCACCGTTTTTTTTTTTAATAGTTTTGTGGGTTTATTTGATTTTCCAATGTTCTTTACCCGTTTCAAGCAACGAGATCTAAAAATACTTTTTAAAAAAAGCGGGAAAAATCTGCTGTGTAATTACCAGTGGATTTTTTTTATGCAAACTAAAAATGCTTTTATGACATTAAAACTCATTTGCCAGTTAAAGCCGTGTCAGCTTGGAAATCGGCTAATTAATTCTGATCGGCCATTTGCTTTTCTTTTTGTTTATTTTTAAACGTTTTCTGATAATGATGATGGTGGTGATGATGATGCCTGAGAAGAGAGACAACGATCAAACGCCGGAATCAAAAAGACTAAGAATTCTTTCCAAATTGAACTTCTAAGAAACAAAATCACAAAGTAAATCTCAAAATCCCTTAACCAAGACTTTGCAATATATTCTTTAGTCTTTTGTTTTTTTGTTTTTTTTTTTACACAGGGATCACCAGTTATCAAGTCCTGGAGGGCACTCGAGGATAAGGGTCAATTGGTATAAAATTAGTCAATGTGATTACAGCATAGTAAACATTAGTAGGAATTTTGTAAATTGGATTAATTAAGGGGGACAGTTTATCAAGAAGTTGTTTACCTTGAACTTGAAGACAACCAGATTGTAGTCAGCTGGAAAGCAGGCAAATGGAAGAGGGTTCTACAGGCGTACAGTTCTAAGAAAGAAGCTTTGTTCATGGAATCCATATTTAGGTTTAGGAACAGATAACGAGTGTGGGAAATTATTGATAGTGGTTTTGGCTAGACGAGTGTTTTTCATGAAAGTTTGGTGAGAGGGGACCAGAGATTGAAGTTCAGATGAGCATTTGCTATGAAAATAATGATAAAGCAGAGACAGGCTCGCGACGTCTCTTCTGTGGGAAAGAGGTTGCAGGGAAGAGAAAAGGGTATCCCCACTAAGCTACAAAGTCTATTTTGAACTCTGTCAAGGCAGGATAAGCTGCTTCCAGCAGCTCCTGCCCAGATGTGGCAATAGTACTCTGTCATTGGCTGTACCTGGCTTTTATATAGATAGAGAATTGCATCAGGAGTGAGATATCTACTGGAGCGGTAGAAGGATCCTACCATTTTTCCAGCAACCTTGGCAATGGATTTGATATACATGTTCTATTTCCAATCAGGAGTAAAGGTCAAGCTCAGAGGCTTGTCAAAACATGAAGCCTCCCCAAGATAAGAGCTATTCATTTCAGTTGATGCCAGATGGACATCAGAGCATTGATGATGTAAAGATAAAAGCTTGGTTTTAGATGCATTAAAAGTAACCAGCCACCTTTTTCCCCATTGTAACACGTGCTCAAGATCAAAGGAGAGAGAATCAGAGAGAACTTGGTCATTTACGGTCTTTGATGTGCTACCATAGATTGTAGTGTCGTCAGCATAAATGTCTATGAATGATGTAAGGATGTGATTTGGAAGATCATTAATGTAGATTAGGAAGAGAGTTGGGCCCAGGATGGACCCCTGAGGGACTCCAGCATTAATACTGTGAGCTTCTGATTTTTGCCCATCAAGTACTACTCTTATGAACCTATCAGAGAGAAATAATTTAATAATTAAGACATTTCCAGCTATGGTATAGCTGGAGATCTTGTGAAACCCTTTATGCCATACCTTATCAAAGGCCTTTGATATGTCAAGAGCAATTATCCTAGAGAGGAAGCCTCTATTGAGAGATTCGCTAATCCTATGAGATATAACTGTAAGCATCTTTGTTGTAGATCTAGCAGAACGGAAACCACATTGTACGTCACTAAGATGGTTATTTTTGCTGAGATGGTTGACTACTATTTAACACAGCATCTTACTCATGATGCACAGGAGACCTATTGGTCTGTATTGAGAGGGTGATGAGCGATCACCTGAATTCTTAAATACAGGCCATACTGATGAGGTTTTCCAAGGTGTTGGAAAGCATTTCCCCTTAAGACAATGCTTAAATAACTTTGTAAGTATTGGCACTGGTTCTGGTTGAAGCTTTTTGAGCACTATATAATTGGAATGCCGTCAGGGCCAGTTGCTTTACTGGAATCAAGGTTTTGGATTAGCTTGGCAACATCATGTACAGATATTTGTATGTCACATAGCATGTTTCCAGATACACAAGGAAATACCAGGGGTTGGTGGCCTTGTTCGTAAATGTAATTCCTTACGAGTACGATTTATGGAATTAGCTGCAAAGAGTTTGACTTTGTCTGATGCTGACGAGATTACCTCAGATCCATTGATGATAGTTGGGATAGAGCACCCACTTCTGTTCAGGATTCTGTTTGCTATTTGCCAAAACTGATGGGAACCAAGCCGCTGCACAGCTACTTTGGGCTTGACAGACTGAGCATATAACTTTCTCGCATTCTTTTCCTAATATATATATATATATATATATATATATGAACAAATGATTAATAAAACATGTTAAAAGACATCTTGAAAAAGAGTTAAAAACATATTTAATTTTAAAAAAGGAAGCACAAGATAAGTGGATAGTCCTTAATCTGCGGAGTTTCGAAGAAATACTCTCCTTCTCATCAGAGGGCAGGAATTTGCAAAATGCAGGATCGGATTTTGCATATAAAAGTATTTAATGAAACTTCAAGTAAGTCACAGATCTTACTTGGTTAAAAAAAAAAGGGTGAGGTAAGGGGAATAGGAGGTAAAAGAAAAATAAAAAGATTTCACATGAATGGATAGTCCGTTTTTTTTTATATATATATGTGTGTGTGTGTGTGTGTGTGTGTGTGTGTGTGTGTGTGTGTGTGTGTGTGTGGACTCTTCTATCAATTTCAATGTATGAGGTTCCGCCACAACAACTAAATTGCTCGTAAATCCTTTTCTTTATAGTGGTGAAGGCTTTGTGTAGAACCAACCACACTTTTTGGCATTACTGCTAACCTTTGTCAGTACAGATAACTGCCACAGGACAGAGTATACAGTAGACTGCAGATTTTTACATCAGAGTTTTTTCTTCTAGAGGCATGTCTTAACGAAGACTGGGGGATGCATCTCTCCCAGTAAATTGTTAAGCAGTGCCCTCAAGGATTGAACTGTTCGGATTCGCATTTTGAATGTCCTGGCAATGGTCCTGTTGTCATAACTTGAATCAGTAGAGAGCATGAGTTGTACAACGGCACATCTCCGATCTTACTTGTTGAACATTGTGTCACTTTCAGACATGATAGAAGGCTCCTATCCCTCTTGGGATTTGTATACAACTGGCCAACTAATAGATGGTCTGCAACAAAAAAAGAAAACCCAAAACAAACAAACTTAGTTTTCATCAAACAAATATGGAATCATGTCATCCTTTCTAGGATATATATATATATATATATATATATTGTGTGTGTGTGTGTGTGTGAGGAAGAGTATAAGAAGGCTGTAGCAATGCAGGAAACACTTACCTATTTCCAGTTCCGTTTTGACGATGTTTTCCATTTTTAACGACATTTCTTTTCGTCCATTTCTTTCTGAAAAACAAATTATATCCTCGAAATATCAAAGACTTCTCCCCTCCTGGTTATTTCAAAGAGTAAGTTTATTTTACTGTTTTGTATTTGCGACTGTTTGGAAAATAAATGAATATATAAAGATAAAAATAAAAAAACAAGATCCTCTTTCGTTTGTCCATTTTTGTCCATACGTCACATTATTTTAACATCCGGTTTTCTGCATTACTATAGCCTTCTTATACGCTTCCATATTTATTTATCAGCAATGCTTCAAGCAAACTACCTTTCCTTCTGATATATATAACTGCTATTGTTAATTGGTTGTTCATCTGTGTGTGAAATAAATCGCCAAAATATACCAAAGGTTTTCTTTGAATTTAGAAAGAAATTAATAAAATTTGATCACTGGAATTTTGCATAATATTCTATAGTTAGAGAATGCTTTGTTCGTGTACCATCCGTTTATGTAAAGCACACATGCAGGCCAGCCTGGTCGCCGCCATCTGCCAAGTATTCGCTGAGCTCCCGCCAGTGCTTGTGGAAAAGGCATGCTCCTAGTTTCGGACCTGTATCAAGGCAGTAATTGAAGCTGAAAGTTGTTATATTGAATAGATGTCAGTAGTTTTCATACAAAATTTCTACAGTTGTTTCACGTTGTTTCTTTGTAACTAGAGTTTAAATTATGTTTAGGACAAAAAGTGCTTTCCCCTTCCGTCAGAAGAATGATGTCCGCTTAATGCAATATGATCGTTTATTGTTATCCAAATATTAATTTACTTGTCCAACGTCCAGTGTCATATAAAAAAACGTCATCACAAACATTAATTAATGCGAAACAATTACCTCCCTTTAAAGTTGCTCTTTATCAGTTAAAAACATTAAAACTATATCTTCTCCAAAAATTTCAAAAGCAAAAATAAAAAGCTTTTCTTGTTTACGGTTTCAAATTAGTTATTTTTAATTTATAATTTAAAAAAAGTCATGTTAAGAGGAGACTGTAAGATTTTTTGATTTTAGCTTCTTTTTAAAATTAAAGAGAATGTGCAAGTGAATTGATATCTGCTTCTTTGTAGTTTATATTAAAAATTATTCAGCAAAAGAAAAGTGCTGTGTGTTGCATTTTCACTGAAAAATAAATGTAAATTTTTAAAATCAATTCTTTTTAACTTTAAAAGAATTTTCTAAAAAAAAAATTTTTTTTAATTAGTCATCATTGGCTTTATTTTTTTTTATTTTTTTATTCATTTTATTTATAATGTTTGAAAAAGTTTTCATCTACCGTGGAATTTCCACGGGTTATGCTAGTTGTTATTTGTACTATTATTCAGAGTGAAACTAACGATGGGGACATATCATTAAACACTTGTGGGTTAGAATTTCCTAACATATTTTTCCTTTGATATGCAAGCAAAGAAAATGGCCAATATCCGGGCGTTTTCAAGCTCATAAGTTAGCCATTAGTGAGCATTTATCACAGTGTCAAAGCCTTCTCTATTTTGCACAGAACACGATCGAAGACACATTTAAAAATTTTCAAAGCGGTTTGTATTAATTGGGATCAATTGTCTCTGTGCGAACAAAAGGAGTAATAGCCAAATAGAAAAGTTACTAGCCAAACCCACATGATTTTTAGAATATGACATTTTCGTTCTGTGACGAATACGTACATCATAAAGATTTTCCTGTGTGTTTTTTTTTTTTTTTTGAATAAGTGTAATTCTAAATATACAACAAATTTTGGTCTTGGATATGACCTTAAACCATATCCAGTGGTGAGGCCCCAGCTTGCGGGCTTTGGGGAGTGTGGAGCCACCCTTTAATTACCATTGCTCTCAGGTCCACTCTGACCCGGAGTGGTAGTACCTGTTAGGGTCCCAACTATGGGTTAAATAAAAACCGACTTGAAAACAACAAATATATTCTATTTAAAAAATTTTCTTCAAAATCTTTGGATTCGGCATTAAATAACCCGAAAAGGGTTGATATGCCGTAAAACAAAAACAACCAACCAACTTTCCTCTTCTTTCTTTTTTCCCCTTCCTCATATTTTTTAAATTTTATTTTGCTCATACTTGATAATTATTTATGGTCTTTTGAATCAACTTTTCCTCTCATTGCCGACGACTATAGTGAAAGTGTCGGCTGAAAGACATCTCAATAGAATTTAATTTATTTATCCTTTTTCCTCCTCGTTTCCTTTTTTAAAAAATGTGATTTAAACATCGATTTGGAGTAAAGAAGAAAACATATTTTCGGGGTGTTTCTTGGTTTACCTTTGTGATTCTTTTTTTTTATTTTTTAGTAATATAAGATAAAACTAAAAAAATATAGAAGAAAAAATGCCTCAGCAATTGATAATAATGGCATTATTCACATACTTATGAAATTATCTATATATAAAAGCGAAAATGTATGTATGTGTGTTCGCTTTTTCTGTATGTCAACAAAAGGCTTTTTTCAGAGAAGCGGTCGCTCGCTTCACAACTTTTTAAAACTTTTTATATCACATATAAATCGTAATATCTCACAGTTAACAACGAAGCTCGCCTGTCTATTTAATTTGCTCGATTTCGGGAAGATAAATATTCAACATTTGTCGCTCGCCGCATGTGGGTTAGTCTTTTTCCTATAACATCTTGGGGGGGGTGGGAAAAGCGTTCAGCAGTAAATGAAGGTACTATCCCACAGTCAAACTTGACCTCATTAACTCATTAAAACGGGCACCTGCCAAATCCAAGTAATTAAATAAATTCCAACGTGTTTCCATTAGCATCTTGCGGTGGGGCAATGGTTAACGTTGCACGTTTTTTTTTCACACTTTAATTTACAACTTTGCCTCGAGGGTTCGGGTTCGATCCTCATACTTACTTTTTTTTTAAAACCCCACCCCCACCCCACCCCCGGAGTTTCCACACACATCTACAAACACCCGGGCAACGCCGGGTATCCCTCGCTAGTGTATCTATAAAAGTCTTATATGATAAAAATGGAGGTGGAAAGACCTAAAAACTTGACATTTCGCTCATTTTGTGCAGGCTTTTTCAAGAGTAAAATTGTAAAATGCTAACCAAATGTGAGCATTTTACATTTTTACTCTTCAACATCATGCTTTAAAGAAAAACATTTATTTCGAATGCGCCCCTGTCATATTAAAGAACCTACTTTTGATTTTATATGTCGAGCCTTTCGGCTTGTGCGGTAATAAAACTTCTCAAATGTACTTGTAATGTTAGGCTGCGTAAGGTGTTAACTTTGGGTCAAAATCGCATGTTCTTTTATTTTTTTCATTGGATTATTTTGATTATCTATACTTACCAAAGACATTATCAAAACCTATCTAAGAACACTGCCAGGCACATAAAGTACCTTTGTGTGTCGTTTCATAAAAATCGACCTCTCCACGCACACCGTTCCTTTTATATAATAATAGAGATAGCGAAATATATATATATATATATGTATATATATCAGAGAGGCGGTAGCACTCTCTATATAGGGATGGCCCGTACACGCCTATATACGCCTACAAAACAAAACTATCCAAATCTCAACTAAAATCAACTTATAAGTTTCAAAAAGCACATATTCTTACAGAAAAGCGTCTTACGAATCCAGCGAGTGTCAGAACGTTGGTTAAAATGTCAAAAGAGAGCAAAAAAAAAGGGTACAAAACTGGCCAATTGTTCTTCTTTCTTCTTCTTTCTTTTGAGACGATGTATCTCGGTGTACGAACGGTCTCTGACAACAGTTCAAGCATCAATCGACTGCTCTTTACACGGAGAAGTGCAGTGACCCATCGCTTTTTAGCTAACTCCATAATTAAATAAGATTACGTGTAATAACAAGTTTTAAACACTATATACCCAATGTAGACAGACCACTTCGAACACGGAACTTCTCTCAAAAGGGACAGCTCCAAATAATACACCGGATGCTCACAGACGTTCCAGTTTGCCAGTGGCCTATATTTCTTGGACGCTGAATATTTGAGGTGAACGTTAAGGTTTTTTCTTTAAACAGTAACCCACCAGCGTTAATGAAACCACGAAATCTTTATCTCAGTTGATCAAAATTGTTATAAGAGTAACCTATCAGCAAGTACGACGTCAAAAAACAATGTTATAAAAACAAATAATTCTTCAGATTTTGGACTGTAAAATATGTACAAAAACCAGGATTCGAACCTAGGTTAGCACGGCCACAACGTGGGGTCCTAACCTCTAGACGATCACGGCTAACACTGACGTCTGTCGCTCTTGGCAGAAAGACACATGACTACTGTCAAACTATTGAAAAATAAGGAGGAAACTTGAAATTCTCACACATGCGCAAAAATACACTATAGCAACCATTGTTAAATGCAGCTGAATCTCTTCACTCGCTAAGAAAAGTAGATCAGACCAGTTCTTCTAAGAACTCACCAAACGCCAAAGGAAATAAGTTAAATTAACCGCAAAAGAAACTGCAAGAAAGTCATCTTCTAAGAACTCACTGGAAGCTGACCAAAAAGAATCAAAATCCAAGCCCTAGCCACAAAAATAACTAGATATTGTGGCTACTATACACAATCTACTAATAAAAACAAGTAAGTTTTCTAAAATAAACTACAATAAATTAACCAAGTAACCTCACACTGTCACTGATTAGGACTTCATATAAAGATAACAACTACACTATTGGTGTATATACCGTTCCACACTTTAACTATTGGTGACGGGGCAGTATCTCAATTCTACGAGAGTTGTCTTGCTATAAGATAAGTGATATTATAGTAAGATACACATAAGTGTTATATGTTTACATTTAATAAAAAATGCCAAAGTCAGCACGTAGTAAAAAAGCTCAGAGAAATATAGACTATGAAAAAAACAAAGTCAAGGTATTATCTGAGCAAAAAGAATACTATCAGAAAAATGCTGAAATAATAAAAATTAAGTATCATGCAAATCCTGAGGCAAAGAATGCTGCCTCACGTGCTGACTCAAAAGCACGGTATAACAGGGATTCTGAGGAGAAAAAAGCTGGCTCACGTGCTCTTTATAACAAAGAACCAGAAAAAAAGAAGGCTGCCTCACGTGCTCTTTATAACAAAGAACCAGAAAAAAGAAGGCTGCCTCACGTGCTAACTCAAAAGCACGGTATAACAGGGATTCCGAGGGAAAAAAAGCTGCCTCACGTGCTCTTTATAACAAAGAACCAGAAAAAAGAAGGCTGCCTCACGTGCTGACTCAAAAGCACGGTATAACAGGGATCCCAAGGGGAAAAAAGCTGCCTCATGCACAAACTATTATAAAAAGACCTAAAACCCAGCAGGAATCGACCTGCTACTAATGGAGGCGGCAATGAGCCGCCTCCTAAAAAAGACAATACTATCATGAATGTAAGTTTAAAAATAAGACTGTAAGTAAAAATACTAATTAACAAGAATAAAAAAGCATTGGAAATGCAAAAGGATATAGGGATGGTATGCCAAAAAGTATACAAACAAGATAGCTATGAATGGCTAGGCACATGGAAATAGAATTGCATCCAAAGTATAGCCCTATAGCTTTTTACAACCGTAATGATGGCACGGAATGAAGATTGGAGAAAAGCTATAGGGCTATACTTTGGATGCAATTCTATTTCCATGTGCCTAGCCATTCATAGCTATCTTGTTTGTATACTTTTTGGCATACCATCCCTATATCCTTTTGCATTTCCAATGCTTTTTTATTCTTATATATATATATATATATACATAAGCCTGATGAATCCTAGCGTGGATGAAACGTGGAATATTCTGTGTAGCTTAATCGCCATATATATTTTATAACTTACTACCTAGCTCTACCTACGTATTGAGCACTTTCGAAGTAAATACAAGTTTACGCATGAATTTATACTTTCGTATATTAATTTATGTGATTACATGAAGTAGTTATATATATTATATATATATATATATATATATATATATATATATATACTAGCATGGGTACCCGGCGTTGCCCGGGTGTTTGGAGGTGTATGCTAAGCAAAAGAAAAGGGTAAATTTTTTTTAACTTTGACCCCTATTATTACCCCTTAAAATTTGTTTTGGGCTCAAATCGAGTTATTAAGTTAGACCCACGTCCAAGGAACCTATATCTAAAATTTCAAGTGTTTAGACCCCAAATTGTCGGAGGAGTTTGGTAGAGTTCTCAAAGGTCAAATCGTTGGACTTTGACCCTTCAACAGCCAAATTTCTGGTCGAAAACCGATCACATCAATTTTCCCAAATCTTAGTACCCTGTATATCAAATTTCGAGTCTGTAGACTAAAAATTGACAGAGTTATTTCGTAGGAAAATGTACACAGACACGTTCACTTTTATAGATATATAAAATATATATATATATATATATATATATAATACAAATTACAGAAAAAATATTCCATGATTGGAAAAGGAGAAACCAAAATTATTTACTCATTAAACATTTCGTCTTTGTTTCAAGACTTTCTCAAGATTATTCGTTTGAAGAAATCTTCACCTCAATCATCTTTTTAAATAAGATGAATTACTGCTTTTGCTATTGTTACAAATAAATATTTGAAATTGTTGTTCACAGCGAATTTTCTTAGTTTTTTTTACATTTTCACCCCAAACAGGGCACGTTGCCACTTTCATGTAGGGGGGCTACTATCAGAGACAAAAGCTACAGGAGTACTATGTAGGGAGTTGGGCAGCAAGGTATCGGTTCACGTTACACTTGAACTTCTGCATGTCAGTACAGTTGGGGAAGCAGAGACCCGGCAGGCAATTCCAAAGTCTAGCGGTTCTGGGGAAGAAACTACTGGAGTAGAAGGCTCTCTTACATCTAGGGATCTCTACTGTGAAGGGGTGGGTTGCCGACAAAACAAACCACGTACTCAAGTCCCCAACTAAGTTGTACCAATATTTTATTAAACGCTGTGTGGCGAATGTACAATGATTGACAAGAAACCAGTCGAAACATATGTGGTTCTCGAGCATTGGGCCACACTTTGAGAAACCAGCAGAAATACCCGGAATTTAATGAGGAACATGTACTTCTGCCCCCAGCCCATAAAACCATGCTGATTTTTTTATTCTTTAATTTACATTATTACTAGCGGGGATGCCTGGCGTTGCCCGGGTTTTTAGATAGTGTAGGAAGGACCTCTGCAGAGGTGGGGTGGTGATCAAAACAACAGTAACGAGGGTGACCGTTGCCCAGGTGTGTGTAGGTGGTGTAGTAAGGAACACTGAAAAAAAAAAAAAAAAAAAAAAAAAAAGTGGTAGGGGGGGGTTAAAACAACAGTAGGCAGAAGTGTAAAAAAAGTGGTAGCAGGCAGGCAGGCTTGAGTCCGTAATTTGAAGTAGAAAAAAAGGTTAAAAAAATCGTAATGTCTTAGCCGATGTCTCCATCGCCTTACCGGAAGTTCCAAACGTTGAAATTAAACGTAGTCACTCCAACCGATACAATGGCTTGCGAAAATGGCTACGCAAAAAATGCGAGCCTCCCCCCCCCTCCTTGTAGAAAACTGGCCAGTTGAGGGTGAAGGAATAAATGTTTTGGGCCAATTTTTCGATATTTGTTATTCCAAGGATCAAGCTTGAAAACGATACTGGTCTGATCAAGTTCTGATGCATCTGTCGAACGATTTTGCGAGACAGACACGCACACATTTTGCTTTTTATATATTAGATTACTCACTGACAACAACCAATGGTGTTCCCTGGAGTTTGAGTGACAAGTCTCTCCAGGTTTTCCAGTATGGTCTCCTATTTTTGCCAGTATCACTTGTCTGCATGTTCGACATGCAATCATTTGCAGAGTTCCTAGTGTACTGCTTTCCCCACACAGTTGTGTTGGTCTTGTATTCTCTTTTCTAGTTTGCTGTATCCACTTATGTAGTTTACCCTTTCGTCTCCTTGATCATAGACTCTACATTTACTATTTTCCTGTATTTTATCTGTTTTAGATTTAATGTGGTTATTATTTATTCTCATTCGGAGTTCTCACACAGGCTATCATCAGAGATTACTCACCGACAACAACTGGTGGTGTTCCCTGGAGTCTGGGTGACAACAAATCTTCCCAGATTTCCATTCCTTCCCCACATTAAAAAACCGATCTTAGTGTAAACTCTGCCGTCGTGGGAAGGCAAGTAAATAGGAACTTTTTACAAATTAACTTCTCGCTAGCAGTGACCATTGGTCTTCGCTAGAATTTGGGATACAACATGTCTCTGTAAGATTCCAGTCCTCTTTGCACTTCAACTGAATGTCTTTTCCCTTCTCAGTCTTTCCATCCTCCTTGAGCCTTCACAGCTCTTTAGTTTATTTTTATTTTTATTATTGTATTAGGTTGAAGTGCGTTTTTCACTCTATTGAATCGCATTGTTCATTACCGTTCTCAATCTCTTCATTCGTTTTTTTCAGACTTTTTGACAGCATGGACAAAATTCAAATCTGCACAATTTTCTTGTATCAATTCAAACTAGGCCGGAAAGCTGCCGAGACAGCTCGGGTTATCAATGATATGTTTGGCCCAGAAACCAATAACAAACATGTGGCACAACTGTGGTTCAAGAAATTTTGCAACGGTGACAAGAGCCTCAAAGATGAAGATGGTTGCAGACAGCTGACTGCGGTTGATAACGAACATTTGAAAGCCTTAATTGAAGCCAATCCTCGCAAAACCACACGAGAAGTTGCTGTTGAACTCGAAGTTTACCACTCAACAGTCGTTCGCCATTTCAAGCAAATAGGGAAGTCAAAAAGGTTGGATAAATGGGTGCCGCATGAATTGAACGATAAGCAAAAAAAAAATCGTCGTTTTAAGGTGTCTTCTATGCTTCTTCTGTGAAACAAAAATGACCTATTTCTTGAGCGGATTGTGACGTGTGATAAGAACCGGTGACGTTCAGCACAGTGGTTGGATGCCGGAGAAGCTCCACAACACTTCCCGAAACCAAAATTGTACCAAAAACTGGTTATGGTGACTGTTTGGTGGTCTGTAGCCAGTAACATTCATCACAGCTTCTTGAATCTGGGCGAAACAATTATGGTGGAGAAGCACTGGCGAAAAATTGACGAAATGCACTAGAAGATCCAACATATGTGCGTGAGATTGGTCAATATGAAGGGATCAATTCTCCTCCATGACCAACACTCGCCCACATGTTGCTCAAGTGATCCAGCAGAAGCTGAACAACTTGGGCTTTAAAACTGCCTCATCCGCCATATTCATCAAACCTCTCGCCCACTGATTATCACTTTTTCAAGCATCTCAACAACTTCCTGCTCGAAAAATGCTTCAAAAGCCGAGATTATGCCGAATCAGCCTGCAATGACTTCATCGCTTCCAGAACTCCAGATTTCTTTGCTAATGGGATTAATATACTTGATGCTTGTTTATCGTTGGCAAAAAATTTGTTGATTCTAATGATTCATATTTCGATTAATGAAGTTTATTATGAAAAAAATTATGATCTTTTGAAGTTGAATATCAAAAAACATTATTTTTGAACCAACCTAATATTTATTTTTATTATTCTTGTTTCAGTCTGTATATCACTCCCAACAGCAAAACAACCAAAGTGCCTCTCATTAACCAACTTGTTTATCTTGGAGAATCGTTCAGCCAATTTGTTGATTTGGCATTGGGTCTCCTTGTACAGGTAAGCCAACATTTTCTGTTTTTTTTTTACCATTTATTCAAATCAACTTCATCGGCTTCATTCAACTCGAAAATAGTAAAATTATGAATCTGTTGCTCTGTAATGCACTCCAAGTTTCAGAGAGTATCCAATCCATACTCTTGCTAGGGGCTAGGGGCCTCATGACCCTCTCTCAAATCTGGAAAGCATGGCTTTAAGCACAAGCTCATTCCCTAAATTCGTATGATCGACAAAACGATACTACAAAGTAAATTTGTAAAAATCATAAAACATAGTGGCCTATCACGTCAAAATCGTAATATCTACGAGTTAACAACGGGGGTCGCCTGTCTATTTAATTTGCCCGACTTTGAAAAGCTAAATATTCTACATTTTTGGATCGCCGCGTATGAATTCGGCTTTTTTGTATAATAAAAGTGAAACTAAATTCGAAGCTGGCGTCATTGTTCCGGTCACGATCGCCGGGAATTTCCAAAAGCAATCAGCTTTGATCAATGCGGAGTTTCTCCTTATATCAGACAATTGCTATTCAATTTGGACAATCCCCTTCAAATGAGGAGCTGGTTTCCCCCCCCCCACCATCATCTTGGGGAAGCCAAAACTGCCCCGCATTGAAATAAAGTAAACAAACCCCAAAAAGCTGCCCCGCAGTAAATAAAAAAAACTGCCACGTCATTGTAATGCTCCCGCGATGACCTCATTAAGCGGCCACCTGTTAATCCGACCTCTTTGAACCTCACTTTTTAACCCTTAACTTAACACGCTTATCAATTCCTCTTCCCTCGTGGCCGAGATGGGTTAGGTGACTGGCTTTTTTTCCCCCTTTTGTTTCCACCTTCGCGTCAAGGCTTCGGGGTTCAATTCTACCTTCCTACTAAAACTTTTTTCTTTTACCCGGCCAAGGCTTTTTTTTTTTTTAAAACACACACACCTCCAAACACCCGGGCAACGCCGTTACCCCCCACTAGTATTCATCAAAAGATCATTTCCTCAAGTAAAGGTAGTAGCCAATAAGAAAACGTTTTAACACGGAGAATTTTGACAAAGAGAACTTCTTCGCAATGGTGGCACAGATTACCACAAGACTGCTTCCCTGCAGACTACAACATGGTAGTCTTAAAATCCAACGTCAATAGATTCCTGTTATGAACCCCTCCCCACAAGTATTCCAATTTCGCCTGTCTCCACCCCCTTGTGGAAAAATTCGACACAAAGTCAGGAAAGTGAGATTTAAAAAGCCAACATTCTAGAAAAAGAGCGCTTAACTGAACAAAAGTTACCTTAGCAGCCCCGTCGGTATTCATTAGTAGGGGAGCTTCATAGAGATGTTCCAGTGGTTGTAGAGGAAATATTGTACAAATACCGATGAGGTCCGCTAGAAAGTTCAATATATACATTATATTTGTTGAGAGAACACTCAACTCACATAGTATTACAATGCTTTTATCAAATAGTGATAAAAATATTTCTTTTCGAAAATGTGTGAAATATATCTTTTTAGAATTTAATTATTTAAAGTAACCCCACATATTTTAATACAGGGTGGCCCACTTAAATGTAGCCCAGAAAATGTAGTAGAGAGGAGGAACATTCTTTTATTGTTTAAATTACATGTAATGTTCTAAAAGATGCTGGAAATGCTCCCCGTTGACATCATTGCATTTCTGAGCACGTTTAACAACGTTTACCGATACTGCTTGTACATCTTCTCTGATGATTCTCCTTATAACGTTGGTAATGTTCTCCTTTAGTTGATCTAGATTGTGAGGACTATTTGCATAAACTTTTTGTTTTAAAGTCTCTCAAAGATTAAAAAATGATGACAAGTCCGGGGAACGCGGTAGCCATAACCCTTTGCTTATTGTTCTCTCTTCCGTAGACATGTCATGAACTCGTGTCAGTGATCTTTGAGACGTATGACATGTAGTGACATCTTGTTGGAAAAAAGAATTGTATTTTGCCTTGTGGTGTCAGTTGGTGGTTAAGAGTAATATTAGAAAGATGGGCTACTTTAAGTGGGCCGCTTAATCTGAATAAACAAAAAACAAAAACTGATTAGCGAAAGATTAGAGAGGTTGGACTACTTTTAAGTGGGCCACCATGAGAAAAAACATATTTGATAAAATGTGTTGAATGTTTTACTAGATTAAAAAAAAACAGAAGGAAGTAATTTTTATATTAATATATGACATTTTTTTAGTAATAATTGATTATCATTTTTTGGGTGGTACTTATCTAGTTTATGGCCTACTTATCCAGTTTATGGCCTACTTATCTGGTTTATGGTCCAATCTCTGATAACTTTGTTGGAATTGGTAGTTATTGGCATCTCCTGGCTTCTTGCATAAACTGCCAGAAGATACCAATACAAAGTTGCCGGAGATTTGGTTATAAACTGGATTAGTACCAAAAATGTCATTAATACCAAAATACTTTCAATTTAGAAAGCCAATCTTAACATTGCGAAATGATAGAGAATTACGTGTTACGCATGTTTAATGGCTTTCATGCTTTCATCAGAACTTGTCGACTTCTGATTAATCAATCCAGTTTCATCTGGTTGTTTATGTAACCTGCCAGAAGATGCCGATGTAGAGTCGCAGGAGATTGGGTCGTCTATTGAACAAGTACCCATGTTTTTAATTGTTTGATGCCACGTTAAAGTAATATTTATATTTTATACTTTTCAGTTTCAAAGTAATCAGTTTTTCCTTATAAATAATTGTAGCATTTCATTTTGCATATTTAAAAAATATACATATTTATATCGTGTTCTGGTTTGTATAGTTTATTTTATGGATGTTTATTTTATTATTCTTTTAATATTGTTTGTATGGGTGTATGTTGTTTGTCGTCAATAATCAGTGTTTCAGTTCGTGTTAGCTTATTTTTTGGATGTATATTAAAAATACCTCGTACACTGATGATTACGTAAGCATAAAACACTGTAAGTATAACATAATTATATATATATATATATATATATATATATATATATATATATATATATATGTGTGTGTAAAACAAGACTTCAAGACAAGGTGTTGATGGCAACAAAAAGTGTATTTTATTTTATGTTCCAATTGTTTCAATGTCCAGTTCGACAATTTCAAGCATTATATCGTTTGAAAATTTTCAAAAACCAGCATTTCTTCAGACTTTATGAATAAACACACTTTTGACAATGTAGCATTTTTTTAATAGAAAGAAAAAAGGGGGTCTTTAACGGGAAAAGCATGCGAGAAACATTTACCTTCGTTGTGGTTACGGAAAATCCCATTTAAATATTAATGTATCGCCTAATTTTCGTATCCTTATTTAAGAACGGTTATATATATATATATATATATATATATATATATATATATATATATATATATTAAAGTTTTAAAAAGGATAAATGATGAAATCATTATAAGAATTTTGATTGGTTGGTTGTTTTACGGCATATCAACCTTTTTCATGTTATTTAATGCCGAATCGACTTATTTTGAGGAACGATTTTTAATGGAGTATATTTTTTTTTTAAGTCAGATTCTATTTAACCCATAGTTGGGACCCTAACAGATACTACCACTCCGGGTCAGAGTGGACCTGGGAGCAATGGCAATTAAGGGGTGGCTCCGCACCCCAAGGCCCGCAAGGTGGGGCCTCACCATCGGATATAATTTTAGGTCATATCCAGGACCAAGAATTTTGAGGAAGATCGATGCGGGGAGAAAAAATAGACACGAAAATTGTCAAAAGGCTATTCGACTAAAATTTAAAAAAAAAAAAAAAGAAAAGAACCTCGAGGTGCCCTTCGTCCGGCACTCGTCAAGAGATTACGTCTGCAGCTATTAAAATAAAACAATTTTCACATAAATGAAAATGGAGGCGAAGGGAGGGGTGACCCCCCCAATTATAAAACTACACGGGGTGAATTAAATGAATGAATAACCCGTGATATATCGTCCATATTTCAGAACCTGGGACAATTTTTTTTTTTAAAAGTTAACTTGTCTGCAAATAAGTGCAAAAACAAGAAATAATGACGCAATGTAGGCATTTTTTTTTTCTTTCTTTGGTAAATCCGAGCTCTTTAAACGGGTCTAATTTATGCGACAGCTCATTTTGCCTATAGATTGATGGTTTGCGTATTAGTACAGGGTTCGTCGATAAAATTACTTCGGTTGTATGTCACTGTTTCTGTGCGGTGCAGCCTCGTGTGGTGTTCGGCAGTAAAACTGCCTTCCAAGCTTTTAAGAAAGATACACTTCCCACACTACAAAAAAAGTTTAGCTGTATATCAATTTAAATGTCAGTGTGATGCTGACTATGTGGGTCGTACGTTTCAACGGCTGGGAGTCATATTAGTACAGCATGTCCCTGCGTGTTTTCGAAAGTCCAGGGGCTCTAGAATAAACATATTGTTGAACACATCCGGGTGTTCACAGAAAACTTCCGGGCATTTACAGAGCACATCCACTCACCTATCCATGAGTCATCAATTGGTGCGCACTTGTATGACAATAAAGCATGTGGTGAAGCGTATTCGGATGGTTGTTTTCGTATTGTACACAAGACCCGTTCCAAACAGCATCTCAATATTTTGAAGGCCGTAACTGTATTAATTCGCAAACCATCGCTCTGTAGGCAAAATGAGCTGTCGCATAAATTAAACCTGTTTAAAGAGCTCTGCTTTACCAAAAAGAATTTTAAAAAATGCCTACATTTCGTCATTATTTCTTGTTTCTGCACTTATTTGCAGACAAGTTAACGTTTTTTTTGTTTGTTTGTTTTTTTTTTATTTTGTCCTAGGTTCTGAAATATGGACGATATATCACAGGTTATTTATTAATTTAATTCACCCCGTGTAGTTTTATAACTTTTTTTTTTATTTCATCCCCTCCTTTCGCCTCCATTTTCAATTATGTGTACATTGTTTTATTTTAATCGCTGCCGACGTAATCTCTTCACAAGTGTCGGACGAAAGGTACCTTGAGGTTCTGTTTTTTTGTTTTTTTTAGTCGAATAGTCTTTAGGCTATTTTTCGTGTCTATTTTTTTCTCCCCGCATCGATCTTTCTCAAAATTCTAATAATGAATCCACGTATCCTTTTTAAAACTTTAATAAAATTTTGTACCACTAAAATCCTTTTTAAATATATATATATATATTACAACCCCGTGGTACGGCATAAAAAAATAGTTACAAAATACAGTGCAGCATATAATACACATGTATATGACCAAATAGCATTATAAATAACACCGTAAGGCAAATACCGCAATTAGAGGCCGGAAAAGCATCGTATTCCACATCGTAACCCGAAAAAACCGTATCCTACGGTTCTGCTCTGTGTCTGTTTGTTTATATATATATATATATATATATATATATATATATATATATATATATATATATATAGAGAGAGAGAGAGAGAGAGAGAGAGAGAGAGAGAGAGAAAATAAAAAAGGAACAAACCGTATTATGTGTTCACCAACGTTTCGTCTTTATTTCGAGACTTCCTTTGGGTGAATGAGATTAAGAAACCAAAAAATATACCAGTACAAAATATTTGAAAATGTTTCACGTGCACAGTGTGACGCAGTTCTATTTAAGAGAAACGGAAAATTGATGTTGGAAATTCAAAAAGGAAGGGGGGCTGGCGCTGTTAAAGAGAAGGAAATTTTAGTGACGTCATATAGTCGTTAATTTAATTTTAAAACTATGAACGCAAGTTTATATTCTTATTGGGAAAAAGATATATCTGTTGAAATTTAAATATAAGTTTGTAACAGAAATGAAATGAGTGTTTTTTATGTAATTTATTGATTAAGATTATGTGTTAATTATTACAGGGGGTGTTTGAATGGTGTGAGAAAGTTAAAGTTTAACAGCGCCAGCCCCCCTTCCTTTTTGAATTTCCAACATCAATTTTCCGTTTCTCTTAAATAGAACTGCGTCACACTGTGCACGTGAAACATTTTCAAATATTTTGTACTGGTATATTTTTTGGTTTCTTAATCTCATTCACCCAGAGGAAGTCTCGAAATAAAGACGAAACGTTGGTGAACACATAATACGGTTTGTTCCTTTTTTATTTTCTCTATTTTGTCGGAATACTATTTCCATTATTTTCATCATATATATATATATATATATATATATATATATATACCGTATTTGGGGTAATTGTGGCAACTAAATAAAAGTGCTCTTTATATGCGTGGTTGCTAAAAGAGCACATTTAGCTATTTGGAGCAATTACCCCAAAGTACGGTGTATATATATATATATATATATGTTGCATATTTTATTATTCTGAATATGTATGGTGTTTTTCATCAATAGTCAGTGTTCCGGATTTTTTAAAATCTTCTTTTCGTTTTTATCAAATCTGTCTGCTGCAAATTCTATAAAAATGCATTTCTCAGCCAAATTTGGAATTCTTTTAGATTTGAAATCATTCAAATTGAAAGCACAATTAACCTTTTTCTTATTTGCCCTGAAGGGAGGGGGGGGGAAGAAGTGTTTGTTTTATTCTCGGAATTTTTTTCTTTCTCAAATATTTGTCTTCTTTTGTGTTCCGTTTTTGGCGGGAAATGAGGTGGGATTGTAACATTTTTCAATATTTATGTTTTTTTTTTTTTGAATAAAAATTCGTTTTCCCTGTAGTCACAATTAACTTCTTTGTCAGAGTAATTTTAGTTACGTCTTTGTAAACCGCTGAGAAGCTCTGTCCGTCTGTTTATCAGTTTGTGACGCTTCAAATTTGAAAGATTTATTATTTTTCTTCCTGACCGAACGATATATTTTGGAAAATATAATTCTTTTCAGTTGAGAACAAAACGCACACTCGAGTCGAATTATTTTATGGTCTTTGTTTCTCCCACGTCAAAACGTCTTTTTACCAAATCAGTAGCAGTCCTTTTCTCTCTTCCTATCTCTCTCTCTCTCTCTCTCCAATCAACAATAAACTCACAAACGAATGTGCAAAAGTAAAAGACTACTACCGAACAAAAAAGTTCTTTTTATGCTGCATTCTCAGATTCCCAACAGCACCTGGATTTTCATACTTGTATTATTCTTGTATCGAAAGAGTTCCACTAAACTAAGACATTTTGGTATTTTAAAAAGTGCTGTAAGGGGAAAAAGACAAAACGGCTAGTTAGAATCAAATATCGATGCATCGTATGCGATACTATTTATATCAAAGTTCTAAATTTTATATACTAGATGTTTTTTAGTTACTTACTCTCTAACTAATTCTAACTCTCCCTCTTACTTCAGAAGGGATCACAGGGTTGTGAAAAGAAAACAGAACGAGGTCTAAGTAGCACTACAAAAAAAAAAAACTATGGAAGAAGTAAACAGGATGAAGCTTTCATATTGCTTGGAATCGTGCTTTCAACTGTTCTCCACATCCACGTGGTTTGTTATAGATTGAATGGGAAATCAATAACCTAATAATAAATAATAGAGTCTTGTTAACCACATTCAATATTCAGGTTGTCTTTCATGACATTTGTCAAGAACATGCATATGACTAGGTGACATTTGAAGGCTTCGTTTGTGCTCTGGTGCGTCGCTACATCGAGCACATGCCAACCGTGTACACTTAACACATATTGCTTAACCTGTCCCTATCATTATGACAGAATTAAGATTTGATTTTCATTACAAATTCACAAATCAAATGTGTGTAAAAAATATAATAAATTTATAACTTAAAATATTGCAGCATTAAGAATTTTTTAAAAAAATTCAATTCATAACATTATATAATCAATTCTTAATGCTGCAATATTTTAAGTTATAAATTTATTATATTTTTTACTAGAATATCTTGTTCTTATCTTTTCCAGTTTTAAAAACTAGTCCTTTACTTTTCCATGTTTAAGCTTAACCATATTACTTTTCATGCTCGCATTTTTCTATTGTAATTTAATTTAGAATCTGATAAGATTTCTATTTTTACCCATCTGCCATTTTATCGTTTTTATTATAAGTAACAAAAGTAATTGAGTTTCCGATATTTACCTTCATCATTTAGCATCTTGGTTGTTAGGGATGCTGTGACATGTGCGCACAGTGAAGTGTTTGTGAAATGATTCTAAATAAAACATCTTTCTCCTTACTCAGACACTTATTGGGTTACATCACTGTGACGTTACTTATCTCCCTCCTGTAGCATGAAGATGTGACACAAGATCAAAAGAGTGGAAAAGTCGAGAAAGTCAGTGTCCTAAAAGAAGAGCACTCTGGTCAATCAAAAAAAAAATGCCTGGGTAGCGCAGTTGGCATTTCCCAACAAGGACGTTTCATGCAAACAGCAATCATTGTGGGCGGTACGGCTAGTCTAGTTGTTAACGACATGGATTGACGACCTGGGTATCCCAATCCAGTTCGTTCCACAAAAATCAATTTCACTTAGGATGTTGGCAACCTTCACATGTTTTCTTCCATAGAATTCTTATTAAAAAATATCAGGAAAACCAGTTAACGATAGAATCTTCGGATTCATATGATATGATGATGAGCAATCACTGTGAGATGCTCTGAGATTATATATATATATATATATATATATTTATTTACCAGTGGTAAAAAAAACCGGACTAAAGTGCTCAATGTGTAGTCAGAGCAGTATATAGGAAATTTATTACTGTGAGTCCAGAATGAGTTTACAAATTGTTTCAACTAGAGGAAAATCCTCAAAGAGAGGAAAAATCCAACTAGCATCATCAGAATTCATAGATGGAGTCCATCTATGAATTCTGATGATGCTAGTTGGATTTTTCCTCTCTTTGAGGATTTTCCTCTAGTTGAAACAATTTGTAAACTCATTCTGGACTCACAGTAATAAATTTCCTATATATATATATATATATATATATATATATACATACATACATACACAAAGTTGGTAATTGTACAATTTAACTGAATTTAATTTAGTTGACAATATTTAAAACAAAGAAAAAAAGCTTGTTTCAATTACCATATAAGGAAAGAATGAAATGCTCAGATATATATATATATATATATATATATATTATACATACACACACAGGGTGGCCCACTTAAAAGTAGCCCAGAAAATGTAGTAGAGAGGAGGAACATTTCTTTATTGTTTAAATTACCTGTAGTGTTATAAAAGATGCTGGAAGTGGTCCTTGTTGACATCTATGTATTTCTGGGCACGTTTAACAACGTTTGCAGATACTATCTGTAGATCTTCTTTGGTGATTCTCCTGATAGCGTTGGTAATGTTCTCCTTTAGTTGGTCTAGATTGTGAGGATCATTTGCATAAACTTTTTGTTTTAAAGTCCCCAAAGATAAAAATCACATGATGACAAATCCGGCGAACGTAGTGGCCATAACCCTTTGCTTATTGTTCTCTCTTCCATAGACATGTCATCAACTCTTGTTATTGATCTGTGAGACGTGTGGCATGTAGCGCCATCTTGTTAGAAAAAGAATTGCATTTTGTCTTGTCGTGCCAGTTGGTCGTTAAGAGAAAGATTAGAAAGATCGGGTTATTTTAAGTGGGCCACCATTTATTTATATATATATATATATATATCTACACACAGTACTGTTCCACGGCTCATCAGTGCGGCTAGACAAGCAACTACCTCAAGCCAGGATTGAAACCTGATCGCCCAAATGACAGTCGGAGCTTCTAACCATTGCGCTATATGGCTGCTGCTATGCGGGCAGTGAATTAATATTTTGACATTGTCCAAATACCTAAGCTCAATTTGTTTACACAAAGAGTATCGCTTCATATGCTAATGGTAATTTGTATATCACTTCCTAATATGCTCAACCTAAGATAGCGAGCATTATAGTCATCGAGAAACGAGACTAAATCTTCTCTGACTTGAGCAGCGAAGGATGCGAGAGTTGATTCCAATATATAGCATCGTCAATAAAAGTTTAAATCTAAATCTAGTTGTACACTTTTCTTTTTATTTTTTCTTCCCTGAAGAAGAGACACTACTCTCGAAAATTAGGGACATTATCATCTTGTTGACATTATGTTGGTAAACAAACGTAATATAATTGAAAATTCCTTTTAATATTGTCATTATTCTTTTATATCCAACCTTTGCCCGTGGGGTTTCCTATGAACCACATTGATATAGCCTTCAAGTACAAGATTTCAAGTAAACTACAATATTCAGGAATTTTTACATTCCAACAGATAGTCACGGTCTCCATGATACCCTACAGTAGATACACCTTCATTGTTTTCATCTCAGTAGAAGAAAGACAGCTATCTCTGTGTTTGATTCTTCTCCCTGACACAGGCTGCAATTTTTTTTTTTTTTATTACATTTTCACCCCAAACAAGGCACATTGCCACTAAGGGGCTACTACCAGGGACATAAGCTACTGGGGTACTATGTAGGGAGTTGGGCAGTAAGATGTCAGTTCACGTTACACTTGAACTTCTGCATGTCAGTACAGTTGGGGAAGCAGGGACCCGGAATCGAATTCCAAAGTCTAGCAGTTCTGGAGAAAAAAACTGCTGGTGTAGAAAGCTCTCCTACATCTAGGGATCTCCACTGTGTAGGGGTGGGATTTAGCTGCTTGTCGGGTTTGTCGAAGGTATTTACGTCGTGGGGGCACAAGTGCTTGCAGTTCGTCAGAGCATTCACCATTAAAATACTTATAGAACAAGCAGAGGGATGCAATATTTCGTCAGTGGGACAGAGGATGAAGTTTAGATGACAGTTCAGGACCTATCAGGTTGGCGACTCTCTTTTGAACCTTGTCTAGGAGTGAGAGACTAGTAGCAGATGCACCAGCCCAAATGTGACAACAATACTCCATACATGGGAGAATGGTGGCCTTATAGAGGTACAGGATACTTTCGGGCGTTAGTAGCTTTCTAGCACGGGAGAGGGAGCCTACCTTCTTCGCAGCGGTCTTTTATTATAATGCCTACCATATCCACATTTAAATTCGCCTTAGACAAACATCCTTCTGTCTTTTTACCTGACCAGCTGCACTGCTATTTTTTTTTTTTTTTGCCGATAAAATTGATTTTACTTTTATCAATCTCAAACAAGACATAGGATATAAGGAGACACTACTAAGGAGACATTCTAAGTAGGGAGTTGAGCGGCGAGATGTTTGTTCACATTACATTTAAACTTCTGTATGTTAGTACAGTCAGGGAAGCAGGAAACCGGGAGGGGAATTCTAAAGTCTAGCAGTTCTAAAGAAGAAACTATTAAAATACAAAGGTTTCCGGCATTTGGGAACCTGACACTGTAAGGCTGGAATTTTTGTTGCTTGTCGGATAAATGGGTTGAGAGGGTACTATTGCTATGAGTTCGTCAGCACACATTTCATTAAAATACCTCTAAGACAAGCACAGGGAGGTGGAGCCTAGTTTTTTTTTTTTTTTTTTTTTTTTTTTTTACACAGTGATTACCACTTATCAAGGCCCGGAAGCCACTCAGGGATAAGGGTTATTGCAAGTACATTACGTTAGTGTGGAGATTTGATGAAGTGTTTACTTAAGGGGGCGGTTCATTAGGAATTTGTTAAAGTTGATAGATTGCAGATGCTTATTTGGACTCTGTCCAATAAGGAGAGACCAGTGTAATTGAATTGTCTGCTTTGGGTAATACATATGATTTTGACGTAAAATGATCTCGAAATGGTTTTTATGGTGTAAAGTTCAATAACCAATGTATTTTTGGTTTTCGTTTATTTCCACAGAGCAGGTGCCGTGGACCCTGAATATTTCTAACTTAGTTACTTCAACACAATTTATGTAGGCAGCATGTTTGTATGCATGTATCTTTATATCTATGTATTTATGGTGATCCGTTCTAGCCAATGTTATAGCGTTTGCATATATACTTGTGTGTGTAGTTGATCCGTATGTGCATGTGTATCAAGTCAGTTTGATAAAGATATTGTCTACGTTGGTAAAAAAATGTTTCTTTTAACAAACGTTTCAAACTTATTGAAAGAAACGTTGTGTTTTTCTTTGTTTGTTTTTTGTTGTTTTTTCTTTTTTGTTTTATTCTATTTTTTTTTTCTGTTTTTTTTTTTTTATCAAATGTCCCAGGATTCAAACAAATTCCTTTAAATTCTGGAAACAATAAAGGAAACGTTTCTGAACTTTTGAGATAAGGACTGATAATTGGTATTATTTGAATTATTTTAGACTACTGTTCTCATCTGTAGCGTTATTTTGTCACAACGTATCGGTCAATGCAACCTTCGACCTTCTTCACGTGTATTATGTCAAATTCGTGAATCTTTCTGTCGGACTTGAGAATCTGCACAGAATTTTTGACAGAACCCTTTATTTAATTCATGGAAGTAGCATGCTCTTGTTGCGTCAGCCATGATCTAAATAATTAAAAATTGTATTCTTAGTGTCACCAGCACTGAGGATTGAACCTTCAACCTCAGAAGAATCTTACTTACAACTGAATTTTACCAAATACTTTATCCACTACGCCATGGGTCGATGTAACCTCCGACCATTTTCATGTGTATTATGTCAAATTCAGGAATCTTTCTGTCGGACTTCTGCACAAAATTTTAAACAGAACGGAATTCATGGGGTAGCATGTTCTTGTTCCGTCAGCCATTTCTGGGTAGAAGATCTAAATAATTCTCAGTTGTATTTTTAATGTTGCCAGCACTGAGGATTGAACCTTCAACCTCCAAAAGAGTGTTACAACTGAATTTTACCAAATACTTTATCCACTACACCATGGGTCCTTGTGAATTATTTAGGACTTCAACCCAATCATGGCCGACAGAATGACAGCATACTGCCTACATGGATTAAGTAAAGGGTTCTGTGCAAAATTCCATGCAGATTCCAGAGTTTGACAAGATACACGTGAAGAAGGCCGAAGGTTACATCGACCAAAATGTTGTGTGAATAACATTCAAGATGAGAGTAGTACTTCAAATAGTTCAGGTGATACAAATAAAAGAAACATTGGAAATTCATTGCATTCGGAATTAAAATACGAGTTTAACTATTTGTATAGAAGAATAATCACACATTGGAACTCAGCATACAAGTTTTCGCAATAGAAATTTCCAGTTTGCTTATATAATAACTCTTTGGCTTATGATATCTAATTCTAGCTTAACGGGCCAGACAGTTTTTAAATTCAATCATCTTTGGGATTCATACGATACGATCGTATGAATCCCAAAGATTCTATTGTTGGCATTGGTTTCCCCGATATTTTTCTAGTCAGAATTCATTCTAGAAAGACATCAGGTACTTACAAGAGAGACCACATGAAGGTTGCCAACATCCTAAGTGAAAGTGATTTTTTGTGGAAAGAACTGAATTCGAACTTCGAACACCCAGGTTGTCAGTCCATGTCGTTAACCACTTGACTACCGTCACCTGCTGAATTCAATGATTTGTTTATCATCCAAACTGTTGATTGAAACGATATTGTAAACATGAACTGCATGGTTTAATGTTTTAATGGGTTAATGGTGCATATGAATGGCGAACGTTGCACGTGATAGACGCTTACCCAAAGAAAAAGGGAGAGCTGACATAGAGAGCCATAAAGTATGTCTGGACGTAAAATCCGAAGCAGTGAAGAAAGCTATAATCCAAACAGAGAGTTTTTCATGTTAAATCTATGTATACTAGCTAGCCTGGGCGCCCGGCGTTTCCCGGGTGTTTGAAGGTTGTGTTGAGCAAAATATTTTTAAAGAAAGTAGTAATAGCAGGCAGGTAGGCAGACTCGAACCCGTACCGCAAATGGAGAAAAGGACGTGGAAAAAAAATAACGTGACGTCTTTGAGTTGTGTCTATCGCCAACTCGGAAGTGACGAAGGTTTAAATTAAGGCTAGTCAATCGAAAAGAGGGATGACTTTCGAAAATATCAGCAAAAAAATAGGACCTATCTCTGTAGAAAAGTGCCCAGTTGAGGGTGAAGGAAATAATGTTTTTGGCCAAATTTTCATTATTTGTCGTCCGAAGATTCAAGGCCCTGTTGGTGGGGCATTAGAATACACCGACTGCCCCCCTTCAGAGGGTAAAAGTCCCTCAATGGGGGTCCTGGATATGACCTTAAACTATATCCAGTGATGAGGCCCCAGCTTGTGGGCTTTGGGGAGTGTGGAGCCACCCTTTAATTACCATTTCTCTCAGGTCCACTCTGACCCGGAGTGGTAGTACCTGTTAGGGTCCCAACTATGGGTTAAATAGAAACCGACGTGAAAACAACAAATATATTCTATTAAAAAAATTTTTCTTCAAAATTTTTGGATTTGGCATTAAATAACCCGAAAAGGGTTGATATGCGGTAAAACAAAAACAACCAACCAACCAAGAGCATTGCCAAGGCTGCTGCAAGGAAGGTTGGCTCCCTCTACCGTGCTAGAAAACTACTTACGCCTGACAGTATCCTATACCTCTATAAGGCAACCATTCGCCCATGTATGGAGTACTGTTGTCACATCTGGGCTGGTGCATCTGCTGCTTGTCTCTCGCTCCTGGACAGGGTTTAAAAGAGAGTCGCCAACCTGATAGGTCCTGAACTGTCATCTAGGCTTCAGCCTCTGTCTCATCGACGAGATGTTGCATCCCTTTGCCTGTTCTACAAATACTTTAATGGTGAATGCTCTGACGAACTGCAAACACTTGTACCTCCCCGACGTAACTACCCCCGTCAAACCCGATAAGCTACTAAGTCTCATCCCTTTACAGTAGAGATCCCTAGGTACAAGAAAGCCTTTTACTCCAATAGTTTCTTCCCCAGAACTGGCGGGTCTTTGGAACTCGCTCCCGGGATTCTGCTTTCCCAACTGCAATGATATGCAGAAGTTCAAGTGTAATGTTAACAAATATCTTTCTACTCTTCTTCCTTCATAATGACCCCGCTAATTAAGTCCCTAATAGTAGCCCCCTGCTTCAAAGTGGCACTGTGCCTTGTTTGGGAGTAAAATTGAATAAAAAAAAAAAAAAAAAAAAAAAAACGAAGATTCCAAATGATACTGATCTCGTGAAAATCCGTCGGCTCTATCGAAAGTTTTAGGCATAAATACATACATTTAAACACACATACATACATTTAAACATACATACATACACACATACATACATACATACATACATACATACATTTAAACAGACATACATACATTTAAACACACATACATACATTTAAACATACATACATACACACATACATACATACACACATACATACATACATACATACATTTAAACACACACACATACATACATACATACATACATACATACACACATACATACATACATACATACATACATACATTTAAACACACATACATACATACATACACACATACATACATACATACATACATACATACATTTAAACAGGTGAAGTAATCCATAAAACACGATAAGGTAAAATCTAAGCAAACTTTTCAGAAAAATCTTTCTTTTTTTTGGAGCATTACAGCATGCAATGGATTTAACCTTATCAGCTTGTATTGATGGCCTCATATTCATACATTTGAACATTAAAAACTCCATTTTGATTAAACTTGATTATAACTGTCTTCACTGCTTTGGATTTTATGATTGAGCATTAATATTTCTTCAGTGAACCTAACTACACCGTGGAATATCCTTTTTAATCTTGGCTTCTTTTAAGCATTTCATGCAAGCTTTTTAAGTTTCTCAATCTATGTGCTAAATAGCAAAATTTGTGACTGCCTATAAACATTATTTTGCTAAAAACATTTCCTCTGATGAAATAAACTATTTATTGAAAATCTATGGATTAAGAGGGGGGGCTTTAAAATTTTTTTATTTCTTGTTGAATAATAAATTTGTCATAATTTTTTAAAATTTAATTCCAAATTTATCTCATAATTTTTTTTTTTTTTTTTTTTTGCCTGATTGGGATTGTTTTATAAATATTGCTACCACACCATTATTTCAATTTAAATTTTCAATTTATGTGCTAATGAGCAAACTTTGTATTTACTCATATCTATTTTGCTAATAACATTTTCTCCGATGAGATAAGCCATTCATTGAAAGTCTATGGATTAAGAAAAAAAAAACTAATATTTATTTGTATTCTTTTGTCAAACAATAAATGTTGTTGTGAATCTGCATGATTAAAATCGGTGTTTCCATTTATACAGGGTGACCCCCCCCCCCCAAAAAAAAAAAACGCTAAATGGAGGCCATCTAGAGCATCTGCTGTAGAACGGAGAAAAAAAAGGCCAAAGACCCCAGTGTTTTGATGTGATGTTTTGAATATAATAAACTAGTTATGACAAAAGTTTCATTTCATTCGGACAAAACACTAAGAAACGGGGTCTAATTAGAGTTGGAACACGTTTTTTGTGGTCACCCTGTATTATTACTCTATCTCGTATATTGAGGATTTTATTTGATTGAGATCGTCTTATAACTATTGATGCTAATATTTATTTGGACTTTAATTTTACAGTGTTATTATAAGCTGTAATCTGAAAGCCTTTAAAATTTCAGTTTATATATATATATATACATATATATATATATATACACACACACACATACTATGTGGTATTTGTGAGAAAGAACCTTAGCAAAGTGCTCAATTATAAAGAAAAATCAATATACATCGGTACCGTCGGTTTCAATTCCGATATGAGAGAACCAGTTTAATGATCGAAAAATATCGAATTCTCTTCAGCCTCTATTTATATCTGTTCTCGCCGAAAGCTGAAGAGATGTCGATATTTTCGACCATTAAACTGGTACTCTTATATCAGAGTTGAAACTGGCGGTACGGATGTATATTGATTTTTCTTTATAATTGAGCTCTTTGCTAAGGGTTTTTCTCACAAATACCACACAGATATATATATATATATATTATTGAGCACTTAATAACCTCGTTGAATTCATTAGTTTTCACTTTTGAATACCTTTAATCTCATGTGGAATATATATATATATATACCTACACAGTCTTGGCCTTTTGGTCAAGATCAAAGTGTAGTATCTGTTCTTCAGATGCTGCACTTCCATTTCTTTTTCTCTTTCGGTGGAGGAGAAATCCTTCACGACTGAGACAATTTTTATTCTTGTACCTTTTCTCCACGTTAAAAAACGACCCTGGTGTCTAACTCTATCCCGTGGGGAGGCATTGTAAATAGGTACACAGTGTGGTGTTTGTAGGAAAGAACGCTCTGATCCCCATCTGGCATCAATTGTGATGGATGGCTCTCGTCTGGTTGAGGCCCCGTGTTTTGACAAGCTTCTAGGTTTGACCTTTACTCCTGATCTGAAATGGAACACGTACATCAAGTCTGTTGCCAAGGTCGCTGGAAAGATGGTGGGATCCTTCTACCGCTCCAGAAGATATCTCACTACTGATGCAATTCTCTATCTATATAAAAGCCAAGTACGTACAAGGATGGAATACTGTTGCCATATCTGGGCAGGACCTGCTAAAAACAGCCTATCATGCCTTGACAGAGTACAAAATAGACTTCGTGGCTTAGTGGGGGATGCCCTTTTCTCTACCCTGCAACCCCTCTCTCACAGAAGGGACGTTGCGAGCCTATCCTTGTTTTATCGTTATTTTCATGGCAGGTGCTCGTCTGAACTCCAATCCCTGGTCCCCCCTCGCCAATCTTTCACGAAAAACACCCGTCTAGCTGAATCCACTGTGAAAAATTTCCCCCACTCTATATCTGTGCCTAAATCAAAACGCGGATTCCATGAACAAAGCTTCTTTCTTAGAACTGCACGCCTGTGGAACTCTGTTCCGTCTGCCTGCTTCCCTCCGGACTACAACTTGGATGTCTTCAAGTCTAATGTTAACAAATTCCTAATGAACCGCCCCCTTAAGTAAACACTCCATCAAATCTCCACACTAACGTAATGTACGTGCAATAACCCTTATCCCTGAGTGGCTTCCGGGCCTTGATAAGTGGTGATCACTGTGTAAAAAAAAAAAAAAAAAAAAAAAAAAAGTGCTCAACAATGAAGAAAATTGTATATAAGAGCATAATATTTATTTTAAAATTTTACAGAAGGTCAGAAAAACATCAGTACCATTGGTTTCAAATAAGATATAAAGGAACAAGTTTATGGTCGAAAAATATCGAAGCTGAAGAGAATTCAATATTTTTCGACCATAAATTTGTCCCTTTATATCTGATTTGAAACCAATGGTACCAATGTTTTTTCTGACCTTCTGTAAAATTTTTAAATAAATATTATGCGCCTATATAAAATTGTCTTTATTATTGAGCACTTTGCTGGGGTTCTTTCCCACAAATACCACATTGTGTGTGTATATATATATATATATATATATATATATATACACTGCTGATCAAAAATTTAAGACCAATTTAAAATCTTTAAAAAGAACCCCTTTTTTTAAGGATAGATTTTAAATTCTTTCGACTTAAGGTTACCATTACTACAGAGGGATGATGTAGCTCCAGGTGGTGCAGGGTAGTCAGCAGCTGGTTATGTTAGCATGCTACAAAAAACATCTTTGATGATAGAGGGTCATCGTTTGTGTGGGGACGGATGGTTATACCAACAGGATAATGCTGTAATCCACCCTGCAAAACAGACCTTGAGCTTTTTACAAGAAAATGGAGTCCATCTCTTGGGACATCCTGCATGCTCACCGGACTTGAACCCAATTGAAAATGTTTGGGGATGGATGACAAGAGAGGTTTATCGAAATTTGACACAATATTCAACAAAAAATGAACTTCATGAATCCATCTTCAGAAACTGAAGCAAGACCCCCCCCCCGCACCTTAATGGAAACCCTTATTTCTAGCATGCCCTAGAGAATTTTTGAAGTCATCAAAAGCAGTAGAGGTAGAACTCATTATTAAGTTTGATTGTTAAATGTTTTCCTACGCTTTTCATACACTTTTTGTACAATTTAATAGAATTTTTGTCTTTGGTCTTATAATTTTGATCATGTGTAAAAAGCCTAATTTAATAAAAATGTAAATTTTAAAAATAAATCTTTGGAATGTAGCTTTTTGTTTCCATAACCTTTTAGATTGTAGTATTGGTAACCTTAAGTCGGAAGAGTTTAAAATCTATCCTTATAAAAAGTTTTTTTTTTTTAGATTTTTTAGTGATCTTAAATTTTGGATCAGCAGTGTATAAATATACAAACCAGGTTATATAGATGTTATAGATGTTATTTGTTTGCAATACTTTTGAATGAATTCAATTATTTGTACGTAAGTGCATTTTTACCTAAATGCGAGTTGGGAATAATTTTCAAATGGGGAGCGGCATATATATTGTTTAAAATATAATCATCCACTAACACACTCCGTTGTCTACACCTCATTAGAGTGGAACACCAGGTTATAGGCATTCAAGATCGATAATTAATGAATTTAACAAGGTTATTAAGAGTGCTCAATAAAAGAAGAGCAAGATATATTTTTATTAATATAAACAAATTTACATCGTTGCGACACTAGACATGCCAATGTTTCAGAAGGTCAGTTAAAACCAGGAATCCTCATCAGGCGACTTAATAAATGGTTGCTTTCCACAGAAGAAACTAGTCCTTGTTTTTGACGACTGTGGAAAGCAACCATTTACTAAGTCGCCTGATGAGGACTTCTGGTTTTAACTGACCAATTTTGACTGAAACATTAGCATGTCTGGTGTCGCGACGATGTAAATTTGTTTATATCAATAAAATATGTATGACTGTATATTACAAAACCTGTCCTCAACATATTGTATTATAAAAATTACCTCTTTATTATCGATTACTTTCACAGTAGCCATGTTTTTATGATATAATGGTCTTTTTTTTTTTATTCCTCTTGTATTTTTAAGCAATCTCCCAGATGTCTTAATTCAGTTTCCAAGGTAATTCACCCCCATTCAATGTCTGTTGTTCATGTCATATAATGAAAAAAAGTCATTTTACATTCGAACAGCTACGTCATTCTATTGTCGTTTCGTTAACATTTTTTTTTGGGTCCCTCGACAGAAGGAAGGTGAACCTGTAAATTCACCCTTGTCCGTTCGTGTGTCCGCACATTTCTCAATAACTACATCTTGGAATTCTTTGAAATTTTGCACAAACATTAAACATGATATGAGTAAAAAAAGTAACAGAACGGATTTTCTGGGGAAAACTTCGGTTGCCCCCCCCCCCCGCCCCGGATGCCTTTCAAGTTAAAAGGGCTAAAATTGACACTTTTGTGCTTATGTTAAAAAAAAATTGATGCCTTGGGTTTTTATAAAACTTTCTGAAAAGTTGTAACTAACTGATTTCTATATAATTTTGTTTGTCTATACTTTGCGATAACTATTGGGTGTGCCCCAGGGGCTCTTTTAGGGCTAATAAAAACACTCCATTTTTGGGACTATTTTACCATATTTGTCCAAAATTTCTGTGTATGTGTATTTAGCAGTTTTGCATGGTGCTGAACTCAAATTTAAATATGTTAAGGTGTTGGGTGGAGTGGGGGCAAATGATGGACTTATTCATTTCTTTTTTTTTTTTGCATGGTGCAGAGCTCAAATTTGTATATGCTAAGGCCTAAAACTACACTGTTTGTTCATTTTCGGCAGGATTTGACGTCCCCTGGGGACTTTTCGGGCTAAATGGAGGGGGGGGGCAAATGATGAACTTAGTCAAAGCGTATCGCCACTTGGACGTAAGGGGGCTACTAATTGGGTCCATGTTTAGAGGAGTTGAGCGAGATGTCGATTTAAATTACACTTAAACTTCTGCATATCAGTACAGTCAGGGAAACAGGTAGCAGGAAGAGAATTCCAAAGTATAGCTGTTCGAGGGAAGAAACTATTAACATGAATCTACTGTGACATTTTCAATTCCATACAATAACCTGACAAATTCTCACAAGAATGAAACGTGGAAAATTCTGTGTAGCTTAATTGCCATATATATATTTTCGTAACGTTAATAATAACGTTAATAACATTATTATTATTTATAATTAAAAGACTCTCTAAGATCATTAAATTTCAGCCTTGTCTGAGAAATAAAACAAAAAAAAGCAGTCAATTAGTGATATGCAACGTTCACAATTTCTAATCATGAGAACGCTCTGACTGCTTTACTGTTATGTCTGCATCTGGCATTTATAGATGTTTAATTTCTCTTAATTACCGTGTTAAATGATGCTGACCCAAGGGTAATCTCTTAACAAATGGAATCAAAGGTGACTTTGTAACTAAATTCTGATCTTTCAACCAGTTGTAATTATAACTTCCTGCACTGATGATTGCGGAAGTATGAAACATTAGCGTCTGTAGGTATGAAAATAATTATTAATATTCATAATTGCGTGTGTGCATGTATATCTATATATCAATACTGTAGAATCTTTAACGAACGTACGTATGTCATGCTTTCAAAATTATGAATTACTAGCAGGGGTGCCCGGCGTTGCTCGGGTGTTTGGAGGTGTATGCTGTGCAAAAAAAGCAAAAAAACAAAAAAATGGTTAATTTTTTAAAACTTTGACCCCTATTATGACCCCTTAAAATTTATTGTTTCGGGCTCAAATCACTTTATTAAGTTAGATCCAGGTTCAAGGAACCTATATCTAAAATTTCAAGTGTCTAGACCCAAAATTGTCGGAGGAGTTTGGTAGAGTTCTTAAAGGTCAAATCGTTGAAATTTGACCCCTTAAAAGCCAAATTTCTGGCTGACACCCGTCACATCGATTTTCCCAAATCTCAGTACCCGGTATTTCAAATTTCGAGTCTATAGACTAAAAATTGACAGAGTTATTGCGTAGGGAAATGTACACAGACAGACAGACACACAGACAGACAGACAGACACGTTCACTTTTATAGATATATAGATTCAATCGGGAGATCCTATTTATTAAAAAAAAGGAGAGAAGGTGATAACATACTGTGAACATTAAATTAGTATACATACATATATATATACATACATATATATATATATATATATATATACAGGGTGACCGAAAAGTCCCAGGACACTATACATGTATTTTTAATAAAACACAGTATTTTTTAATGAAACACACAGAAAACATATATATTCAACAAAAAAAGAGAACTTTATTAGAAACAAAGCAGAAAACAACTAGAGTAATTTAGTGGTCTAGGGGATCAGTATGTTGGCCCTCGTTGTTCTTGCACAATTCCATTCGCCTCCAGGTTCTTTGTGCCATTTTTTTTAGAGAATTCCTTGATACGCAAGCAAAAGCTGCAATAATCGCATGCTTTAGCTGATCAATGGTTTCGTATCTAATACCAGAAACTTGACCTTTAATTAAACCCCATAATGAGTTGTCTGGAGTTTTCGGCCAGTGTCCTGGGACTTTTCGGCCACCCTGTATATATATATATATATATATATATATATATATACTAATTTAATGTTCGAATAATCACGAAAAACACCCGTCTAGCTGAATCCACTGTGAAAAATTTCCCCCACTCTATATCTGTGCCTAAATCAAAACGCGGATTCCATGAACAAAGCTTCTTTCTTAGAACTGCACGCCTGTGGAACTCTGTTCCGTCTGCCTGCTTCCCTCCGGACTACAACTTGGATGTCTTCAAGTCCAATGTTAACAAATTCCTAATGAACTGCCCCCTTAAGTAAACACTTCAGCAAATCTCCTCACTAACTTAATGTACTTGCAATAACCCTTATCCCTGAGTGGCTTCCGGGCCTTGATAAGTGGTGATCACTGTGTAAAAAAAAAAAAAAAAAATACTTTCTATCCTCCTATTAATAAATAGGATCTCCCGATCATCGAAGACGCAATGTAAAGAAAAAAAGAAATTTAATCAAACAAAAAGTGATGCCCTTTTGGGTCAGACGTGAAACTAAAATATACCTTCTTGGTTTTCTGACTAGGTTCCAAGGGTAGTCTCTGTTCTGTCTAAAGATAGTATAATGATATCATGGGGTATCCTTTTGTGCCTGGCGTCCATACAATGGAAATATGTCACAGATTCCTATTCATAAGGATATTGGAGATAAACTGTAATAACCAGATAAATTCTGACACTACATTAATCAGATTACTTAGATAAATACTTTTACAGTTTTAACAAAAGGGATACAATAATATTGCGGGTCTCTATTCATGCTGAACGTCCACAGAATGTGCCCAGCAGCAATATATTACATGTGAAAGATGCCGCTGTGGAATTTCCACAGCTCCTACAAGTACAAGGTGGTACAATAAAATTGTCGCCATAGAAAAGACGACATGATTCCATTTCCTTTTGATAAAAACCGGTTTTATTTTTTTTGTTGCAAACTATCTACTAGTTGTTGGCCAGTTGTGTACAAATCGAGCGATAGGAGTTTTCTATCATATCTGAAAGTAACACCATGTTCAATTAGCGAAATCAGAGATGCGCCACTGTACAACTCATGCTCTCTATTGAGCCAAGTAATAACAACTGGACCATTGCCAGCACCCTCAAAATGCATCGCTGGATTGCCACGAATAACAGAGACATGCCCAGGGTGATAAAAACTGTTTTCGGATGGTTTTGGTGTGGTTTCAAGTGAGGGCCACTTCACATCTTCGAAGTCGGCTTGAAAGTCAACACCAAAGTGTACCTAAATGTGGTGATCCTCTGGTGCAATCAGTTGGCCACTGGCAGACCCTCAAGACTCGGCCCCAGCCCACAAGTCCAAAGAGACCCACATACTTTGTAACCTTCTCTTACTGCCCCCCCTCTTCCGACTTGAACCCGCTGGGCTACTTCATTTTGTCATATGTTGAGAACATCACCAACATGACCTCCCACAACACCAAAGCCAGCCTGATCGCTGCCATCTACTGAGTATTTGCCGAGTTACTGCTGGCGCTTGTGGAAAAGGCATGCTTCCAGTTCCAGACCTGTATTGTGGCAGTGATTGAGGCTGAAGGCTGCTACATTAAATAGATGTCAGCTCTACTACATAATCAAGTTACCTGAATCGATTTTTTTCAATAAAAGTTTTAAAATAAAGCTGTAGTGTTGTTTTCTTTAGGGCGAGAATTTTATCGTTCCACTCAGTAGTACATACGAAAGATGCTGCTGATGAATTTCCACAGGTCCTTGCAATGAATCTGGTTCGTTCTCCAAATTGTAAACATTTTCATTATTCAAACCTGAAGAATCTTGACCTTGCTTCAATCCGAAATTACAAAAAACGTTGCAATCCTCTTATCGAAGGTAAACCTTCTTGTTGACATGTTTTTATTATTTCTGCCTTTCAAGACTCGAAGGATCCAATCATCCAGCGATACATGAAAGGTTTCTCGGATCCATCTCTGCAGCTTCCCGTTGCTGGGTTACCCAAATTGCTCTTGATGTGATTGCCAACGAAGAATTAATTATTAAAATGTCTATTTCTTCAGCAATAATTCATATAATTGAAAGGCTGTTCAGAAAATATGTTGTGGCAGGGAAGGGGGAAGAATTCCTGCCAGTGTTATCCTCCAGTTTAAGAGTTCAATTGGTGCATTTTTTTGTCTTTTTTATGAAGATGCGTCCATCGCTATAAAAGGCTGATCTGAACATAGGTCTGTCACCTTTCAGATTGAAATAGCACTTCAACGCTCAACACGGATTATATGGATACATCTTATTTGAGAAGCGTCCAAGCATATCTTTAAATGGCTCTGTCCATAAATCATTCTAGACTTATATTTCAAAGAACATTTTCATTAGTCTGTCAGGCTAAAGTATGAAATAATAGCGTTCTGGGATTGGAAACTATGTTTAATTTCAGAAGAGTTTCTGATGGGTAACTGTTCTATACAAGTCCTGGATATAAAGAATTTTCAGTGGGTCGCTGTTCTGTACAGGTTCTGGACTTTATAATTTTGCAAGCAAAAAGCAAAACAGCCTTCTCGTGTTGACACAAAAAGAATATGGGCTGAAATGGTAAAAGATTGAATTTTTATGGAGAAATTCTCGTTTCTGATTGGTTGATAACAGAACGTGAATTAATTTGATTCGTCAGTTCATAGCTGCAGTGATTATAAATAGAATCTAAACTTTCAGGGAGATACTTCATTATATGTCAAAAGTATCGCAACAAACATCTTCATTGGTCTGTCATGCTAAAGTTTGAAATAATAGCATCTTCGTGGGTCTGTCATGCTAAAGTTTGAAATAATAGCATCTTCGTTGGTCTGTCATGCTAAAGTTGGAAATAATAGCATCTTCGTTGGTCTGTCATGCTAAAGTTGGAAATAATAGCATCTTCGTTTGGCTGTCATGCTAAAGTTTGAAATAATAGCATCTTCGTTTGGCTGTCATGCTAAAGTTTGAAATAATAGCATCTTCGTTTGGCTGTCATGCTGAAGTTTGAAATAATAGCATCTTCGTTTGGCTGTCATGCTGAAGTTTGAAATAATAGCATCTTCGTTGGTCTGTCATGCTAAAGTTTGAAATAATAGCATCTTCGTTGGTCTGTTATGCTAAAGTTTGAAATAATAGCATCTTCGTTGGTCTGTTATGCTAAAGTTTGAAATAATAGCATCTTCCTTGGTCTGTCATGCTAAAGTTTGAAATAATAGCATCTTCGTTGATCTGTCATGCTAAAGTTTGAAATAATAGCATCTTCGTTTGGCTGTCATGCTAAAGTTTGAAATAATAGCATCTTCGTTGATCTGTCATGCTAAAGTTTGAAATAGTATTTATTCATGAACTGCGTAAATTAAATAAACCCATCTTACTTGTTCACAAAAGATCGAACTTAATGTGGGATTCTTGTTTCTATTTAATATTTTTTACGTTAATGTTTCTTGTTTATTTTTGTTGTTGTTAAATAGCTGAATCCCATTCTGCGCGGTCCTGTCGGTGGGGCATTAGAATACGCCGACTGCCCCCCTGCAGAAGGTAAAAGTCCCTCAATGGGGGTCCTGGATATGACCTTAAACTCTATCCAGTGGTGAGGCCCCAGCTTGCGGGCTTTGGGGAGTGTGGAGCCACCCTTTAATTACCATTGCTCTCAGGTCCACTCTGACCCGGAGTGGTAGTACCTGTTAGGGTCCCAACTATGGGTTAAATAGAAACGGACGTGAAAACAACAAATATATTCTATTAAAAAAATTTTTTCTTCAAAATCTTTGGATTCGGCATTAAATAACCCGAAAAGGGTTGAAATGCCGTAAAACAAAAACAACCAACCAACCAACCAACCCACCCATTCTGTGCATTTTTTTTTAGCACTGTCGGCTTATGTAAGTGCTAAATGTGCAAAATGTGAAACTTGCAAGATGCCTTAAATAAGTTTACAGGCTTTTTTTGTATGGCCACTTTTATTCATCGTACACACATAACACTTTTATTCATCGTACACACATAACACTTTTATTCATCGTACACACATAACACTTTTATTCATCGTACACACATAACGCTTTTATTCATCGTACACACATAACGCTTTTATTCATCGTACACACATAACACTTTTATTCATCGTACACACATAACGCTTTTATTCATCATACACACATAACGCTTTTATTCATCGTACACACATAACACTTTTATTCATCGTACACACATAACACTTCTGCAAGGTTCCATGCAAGTCCTCTTGTATGAGCATGTCAATTTCCTTGGTTGCAGTTTTTTCCATCTCCTAAATTGTTTCATAAACGACAGCCTCTAACGGTTTCCTTGAGCTTAGAAAATAACCAAAAGTCACAGGGAGCAAGGTCTAGAGTATAGGGAGGGTGAGGAAGTGTTTTGATTCCAATGTTAGTCAAATAGTCTGTGACAAAGATGGAGTTGTGGACTGCAACCTTGCGACAAACTTTGCAAATCTTTCGCATTTTCAGTTCCTCACAAATAATTGTGTGTACAGTTCCCACACTGACATCAAACTGTGCTCTTATTGTTTCTATAGACACACCGACGGTCCTTATCCATGAAATTCTTTATTTGGCCAATCAACTCAGGTGTTCTGACTTCCTCCCTCTTCCCACACCTCTCATCATCCCTCAAAGAATCCCTGCTTGAATTTCTTATGCCACTCAAAAACTAATGCCCAATTCTTGCAAGATGGTCTAAAAGTAGCCTGAACCATTCCATACGTTTCTGTGGCATTTTTCCAAGTTTAAAGAATTTTAGTACATATTATTCTTCTAAAATGTCCTTACATTAAGATTGCATTTTTAAAATTCACCAGCTGTGACAATCAGACTTTAGTATGGTGTATTCCAATTCCTGCTGTAGCTGTTCATTTGAAATCATAAAAAATTGGTCAGCTTTCTCATGAGATAATTAGCAATTACATACTGAATTTTTAAGAGTTTACCACAATTTTAAATGTCTGTAGAAAAAAGTCTGGAAACTTATTGAAGACACCTCGTAGTATCCCTAAGAATTTAAACTGCATTTTTTTGTTTTTTTAATTACTTGAAGCTTTTTAAACTAATATATATGCATGCATGTATATATACACAAACTGTTTTTTCATTTAAATATTTTGATATTAATTCCCATGTGTCTATTTACAGAGCCTTGTTTTAGCCCTCGAGCTAACGGCCGATACTCGGAATCTATTTTGTGCTATTAATGATGTTATCAATTTGGGCATGGAAGGCGACCACATGTGCTACATCCTTGTCCGGGTAAGTAATATATATGTGTGTGTGTGTGTGTGTATGTAGCCATCTAATTGCTGGTTTTCATATCTAGTAACCGGTTACTTATCTCTACATCTCTTAGTATTTTATTGGATGTAATTATTTATGTAATTTGAAATGTGAGAAATGACAAGCATTCATGTCAAAAGTTAATAATAGATATCAATTGTCAAAGATTATTATAGCAAATAGAGGAACATGGTTATTAAATTGATTGGAACTCGGACGGGCATCATTATACAATTATGGCATGTACGGTTATAGAATTATTGCGGCGCGGGAAGGCACGGCTATAGAAATTATTGGGACTCGGGAAGGCACGGCTGTAAAATTATTGGGACTCGGGAAGGCACGGCTGTAAAATTATTGGGATCGGGAAGGCACGGCTGTAGAATTATCGGGACTCGGGCAGGCACGGCTGTAGAATTATTGGGGCCAGGGAAGCACAGCTATAAGAATTATTGGGGCCAGGGAAGCACGGCTATAAGAATTATTGGGGCTCGGGAAGGCATGGCTATAGATTTATTGGGGCTTAGGCAGGCTATTTTATGTGTTTATAGCTCTGAGCTAAAAAATAAGCACAAAATTATTTTATTTTATACTAAATCTTATGGGGAAGCTGGTACACCTATTTCAGCAATAATGGACTTACCCAGTGACAATAAATATAGTTATATGTTGTGGTTAGCGATTAATGCCATTCATTTAGCTAATTGCTTCGATCACCGATATATGCTGATTGTGATTTTGATCTTGACAATCAGTCCAGCAGAAACAATCATTTTGGTGGACTTTTAACTGGTGGGGTGATGCATTCATTCTGAGTAGTGCTAGGAGGTTCATCCCCCCAGGTCTTGCCTCTCCTCTCTGGAGTGCAATGAATGCACACATGGAAGACGTCCTTACACTTATATCGACAAACATGTACAAAAATTCTGGATGCCAGATGAATGACCTACTAACAATAATGTCTGATAAAAATGGTTGCAGTGAATGAGTCAGAAGAATTCTTAACTTGGTTGATTGATTAATTGTCGTAGACAAACCATTAATAAATGAAATTTATTGACTTCATAAGCTTTATTTTGACTCATGTAAACATATATTAGTCCCAGTTGCTTGCTAATTAAATATGATGACAACGGCTTTTTGCATCTAGTCTGGTGAACTGCAGTGTCTCTTGTGGCTATACAATCGAAACTGGCGAGTGATAAGGAGACCAAGGTTTTCCCAGTTACCAGGGTCCTCCTCTCGGCCAACAGAAAGGGAAGCCAATATGGTCAGAGCTAGCATAACTGCAGGAGTTACCGGAAAGGTGTTTCAGTGCTTCCAAACCAGACATTTTGTCAGGTTTTATTACCTTAACCTTTGCCAAGGCATCCACAAGTCAATGGAGTTATTTTCCCATAGCTTAAATAACATGTTTTATTGTTACATGAAAAGGGCTTGTTCCCTTTTCATGTAAGTAAAAAAAAAGAGAATTAGTAAAATGAAAATAAAATCAGATAAAACGGGAATCGAACCCTGTAGATAAGTTTTAAAGAACAATAAGTTTTAAATGGAATGTCCAGTAAATTGTTGACTCTGTTAAAATATTTAATAAATACAAATTTGGCTGGAAACTATGCATATTGTTAGAAAGAATGCATAATAAAATATGGGTTACAGAATTAGATAAGTAGGTTAAATTCCTTTGTAAAACAACAAGGAAAATGAGAAATTTCCTGGTCGTCAGAAATAGTTTCAAAAACGTGCAAATCGCGCATGTTGATAACACGTGAATTATAGTCACGTTGACCAGACATACATGTGATTTCTCAATATAGGAAAGAGTTCGAAGTTAGTTTGAGTCAGATCAGAGTAAGGGAGGGGAGAGAGAGAGAGAGAGAGCTGACATGGAACCTTGGAAGCGAGGTTAGAAGAAGAAATCATGTAAGACTTGAATTCCTGGATGCAAAGCCATTGACCGGTCATATGGAATAATAAAAAGAACATCATCTTTTTGTATCTGCGTCTTCGTGTTGTTATTCAACAGAAAAGGTATTGTCCATTTATGTTATAAGAACTTTGTGAAAATCATCATCACAAAAACAAAGGTAAAGTGAAATTGTATTAATATGAACTTTGTGTTTATAAAAATGTACAACTGTCTCTCTCTTTATATATACTTGTTAATGTCTCCATCTCTTACAACATGAACACTCCTAAGACTCTAATCTCTCCTAAGACTGTCTATCACTCTAAGACTTTCCAATACAAACAAGAACAAGAACTCACGAAACATACGAATATTTAGTATCTTCATCTAATAATAACACACTTACGTAACATTATAATTGCAACCAGAATCTGATTTATACCAAAGCGATGGGAATAACAGAATGATAAATGATTGTCGTTAAAGTGGTGGCGGCTTAATACAAAAGCATCAAAGAAAGGAGTAGAAATAAAAAACAGATGTCATATGAGCGTTGCTTCATAACTGAGACGTAAACATTTAGTTCGAAACACATTAAATCATTAATGTTTTAATCAATTTAAACTCATACTATTTTGCAACAAATAGGTTTCTACTACATCACAGCTATTTGAGATAAAATACACACATATATTACACACACTAGCTGGGAGACCCGACGTTGCCCGGGATTGAATGATGATCAACGAATATTTCACACTCCTATATTTTTATTGTCATCGAAATCCGTGATATCGCCCGGGAGGAAGCTTCACATGCCTCCATGCAGTAACTTAGTCCAAAATATGTTATTCTACATTGCACTCTAGAGAACTTACTGTTTCTTTTATAAAATTATTTTATGTAAACTTCTTTCCAATTAACGAAAAAAAAAAAACATTAAGAAATTTACGTGCGGAGTTTAAACCTACAGACCACGTCATGCAAAAAACAAAAAATAAAAAAAAAAAAAAAAAAAATTTCACATGACTCCATGCAGTAAATTAGTCCAAAATATATCTTATTCTACATTGCACTCTAGAGAACCTACTGTTTTTTTTTATAAATTCATTTTATATAGAATTCTTTCCAGTTAATAATAAAAAAAAAAACACATTAAGAAATTTATATGCAGGGTTTGAACCTACAGATCACGTCATGCAAAAACAAAAACAAACATGTAAATTTTCATTAAGTTAATGAGAAAAAAAAATTACATGCGGAGTTTGAACCTACAAACTATGTCATGCAAAAAAATTAAAATAAATTTTAAAAAAAACACGCTATCAACTTACCCACAGCAGAATTTTCACAGCCCGTTGTTCTATCATTGTTGCTAAGTGATGACATGGAAAAAATGGCTTTACCGATGATAGATTAATTAAAATAATGGTTTCGATTACCCATTATCGGTAATTATCGGAGGTATTCTGAGACAAAACTTAAAGATCACACCCAGACTTATACACTAAAGTTCTGTAAATTTTAAAGAAAATCTGCTCAGCCATTTCGGAGTCTATAAGAAACGAACTCACTCATACAGACAAAGTTGCATTTATATGATTGTAGATATAAAAGTGAGAATGTGTTAGGGTTTTAATTTTTGATCTACAGATTTTAAATTGGTATATATATATATATATATATATATATATATATATTTCCCCAAAACCTCTGGCTTTGATGGAGGGGGACTAAAACTTGCCGCTATGGTTTCAAATGCTCTGAAATAACAGCAAGGGGAGATTTGATTCCAAATATTTCTCACGTGTTATATCGCCCGTTTTGGAAATAGGGTACGATTATGAATATCTCCAGTATCAAATAGTCCTTATACACTAACTTTATGCATGAAAACCAAAGAGACGATATATAACATATAAGAAATATTTGGAATCAAGTCTCCCCTTGCTTTCAGATCATTTGAAACCATAGCAGCAAGTTTTAATCTTCCCTCCATCAAGGCCAGAGGTTTGGGGGAAATATCAGATACTTTGTAATTCATATGCAAAACTAGGAAAGCGAATGACTATGATTAAAACATTTTATGACTGTAAAAAGTTCCAAAAAATAGGCTCTGAATGATGAATGATCTCCTTAATGTACGACGATAAAGGCAAGTGTTCCATAGCCTACTACACAATTCGGGTCATTACTTTTCCAACGAGTCTTCCTTTGTTAAATTCTGATCAATAGTTGCTGAGATTTGGAACTTATAAAATTGCCAAAAAAGTTTATATATATATATATATATATATATATATATATATATAAACAAACTTGTAGCGAAATTTAATATTGAAATGCTCATATATTTGGTTCTATGGGACAAAACTACATGAAAATTTGCAAGCTTTTTGAAGATTATAATACTATTCTATGGTTAAAATTTTATGACAATTGGATAAAAAATGATCTATATTTTCAAACCAATAAAATATACCCAAATTTGCCTCTATTGTGTATACATAGTGTCCTGGCAAGCCTGTTTTAGTTTGCTGCTTTTGGGATGAATTTTGCTTGTTTTTTTTTTTACTTGTTTGTCTCCCTTGTGGCCTTGCTAGGCCACCAATATATATATATATATATATATATGCACGCGTGCACACACCATCTTTTTTGGAAGTCTTTTGGTGAAACCATTTGAATAATTTTTATTTTATTTTCAGGAAGGAACAATTCGTTCACTTTTTAACATCTGCACGATGGAAACTCTGCTGAGAATACGAGCCAGAGCTTTGAGGGCCATCTCAACAATTTGCTGCATCCCCGAAAGCATCCAAGAATTGGAGAAGGTAATTCAAAAAAAAAAAAAAAATCCCTATATATATAAAATGAACTCATTTTTCCCCTCTGATTTTGACCTTAATAGGATTGAAAATAAAGACATTTCCTGCAAATGTAATATGCACAAACTACAGCACAATATCTGAGGTGTGTTATAGGCCTATTACCTCTACACTTCCTCAATAATCGTGGATTCCTATATTTTTTTCTGGTGTCAAAATCGGTTAGAATCAATGGAAGTTGTAAAATCTTTTCTCTCTATTAAATTCCTCCTACCCCCGCTACCAATTACACCATTGCGGATCCGTTCCCAACGCACCATTGGATTTAAGCGAATCGAAGGTTTATTTATGCCATTTTTTTTTTTTGCTTTTCACTTTGCGCTGTGTTTTTTTTTGGTTTTTGTTTTTCAGAACACGTCCATCTTTTTCCCTGATTTATGCTTTCGTTTTTTTTCCGATTTTTTTTTTTAAAGAAGTTTTACGTTTGTTTGCTGTTTTTTTTTTTTTTTTTGGTTTTGCCGATTTTTTACAGAAGTTTAGCATCGTTTTTATTCTTATTTAGATATTTAAACAGGGTTATTTCTTCGCTTATACTTTACTTTAACCCCTCCCTTATACATACACCTCCAAACAACCGAGCAACGCCAGGTACCCCCGCTAGTAAAAAATAAATAAAATGGAAATATTAATTTTTAATATTTATAGTTTAGTTGAATGTTTGATAATTTTCAAAGTATTTCTATTAACAGTTTGCCCTGTTGACTTGCCTCCCCACGAGGGCACAGTTAGACACAAGGTCAGCTTTTAATGTGGGGAAAATCCAGCTCCCCAAAAAGGGGCACTCTGGATAGTAACAAAAATAAAAATTGTCTCAGCTATGAAAACCTCTCTTCCATCGACTGAGGACAGAATGTTACATGATAAGGGCTGTCCCCTTTTCATGTAAGTATAAAAATAGAGAGATTTAGTTAAAATGAAAATGAAATAGAATAGACGAAATTCGAACCTCGTAAATTAGCTTTAGAAATAGATTACGAGAGAGAATTAGCAAATGGAATGTAAAACAAACCATTGTTTAGCTTAGAGATAAAATAGTTTCAAGAAAAGAATGTGCATTGACAAGTCTGTTATGAAAAATTCAATTGAGGAATGCAACTATACAAGATAATTTAATAAACATGTTTTTAACATATTGGAAAAATAGGTTATTGGGAATATAGGTTAAAATTCCTTTTGTAAACAAAGGAAAAAGTTTTGGACACGCATGTCCAGAACACGTGAAAGAAGACACATGTTTTAACATATGTATGACGTCATGGAAAATGGGAAGTTCTAGATATAGTTAGAAACTTGAGAGAAACTGAAGGAGAAACTGGGGGAGAGTCAGAGGGAGTCTGAGGACGACAGACGACAGTCCAGACATGGACATTCGAACGTCTAGAAGCGAGACGGTCACTTTTGAAGCTTAGAATGTGAAGCTTTGAATTCTTGACTCAGAAAACCACGGCCGGTCGTGAGAAGAAATAAACCCATCATGTATTTTTATAAACGTCGTCTTTGTGTTGTAATTCTACCAAAAGGTAAAGTGAAAATTGTTATTATATGTCTTATATATCTGTGTTATAAAATGTCTTGGCATACACATCTCATATCTACAATGTGAACTCTACATCTCATATCTACACTTCTAAGTATGAACATTTAATATATATGAATCGTCATAACACGAACACGGAACGCAACAATATCTCTTACAACAACATCCCTCAACAATAAGCCCTATATATAACAAGAAAAGGTGAAGTACAGATACTACACTGTGATCCTGGCCTGGAGGCAACAGTTTGCTCTATATACATGGCTACAAATTCATTGACTGCAATCCCATTCCTCAGCAGCGAGGTCAAATGTGGGCGACACTTGATGTCATAGGATACGATCCAGACTCTTACTTCGGCTAGATGGGAGATCTGAACAGTCAATAGTCATGTGCTAGTATATATAAGTTCATCCCCAACCATTTTATTTAATCTTGAGTCTTCAAAAATCTAAACATTATTTCTTTTTTTTCTTAGTTTTTCTCCCTAAATCTAGTATATCTAGAAAAGTGAGAATGTGCGTGTGTGAGGACAATTCCCAACCAATATACTTAACAAATGTTTCATCTACAGACTTGGAATTTGGTATATAGGGTATTCAGACACGTGGAAAACTTTCGAATCGATTATCATACAGAAAAAATGGATGCTAAGGGATCAAAAGTGACAAAAAAACAAATGGTACATGATAATTTTTTTTGTCACCGGTATATACATTATCAGTTTTTTCTCAATTTTCATTTTCTTAATATAGGGGGAATTCCGGGTGTCGTCAGATTTTTATTTGCTTGCTAACCGTTTCAGGAATGCGCATGCATGAATCGTTCTCATGACAAATTCCTTATGTTAAGAATTAGTAGGTTTAGAAACACTTTTTAAAGATCATGTCAAGCTGGCCTAATGGTTATCATACTTGATTCACTGTCTTTAGGTTTTGATTTCGATCTCAGCTCGAGTATTTTTTTTTTACTTACAAGAAGTAACACAATACTCGCATACACATGTATTTATGCATATTTTACGACCAGGCAATGCCAGTCAGTCTGCTAGTAGATGCTAAAAGGTGATGGCTGAAAGTTAATCAGGTTTAAAACAAAGATTACCAATTCAAAAGAATAATGTATTTCTGGAAGCAAAGTTTTTACCTGGATTGGTGTATTTTTTTTTTTTTTTTTTCCGTTTTTACCCAAAACAAGGCACAGTGCCACTTTGATGTAGGGACTACTATCGGGGACATAAGTTGCAGGGATACTATGAAGGGAGATGAGCAGCAAGATGTCTGTTCACATTGCACTTGAACTTCTGCATGTCAGTACAGTTGGGGAAGCAGGAACCTGGAAGGGAGTTCCAGAGTCTAGAAGTTCTGGGGAAGAAACTATTTGAATAGAAGGCTTTCTTACATCAAGAGATCTGTGTAGGGGTGGGATTTTGCTGATTGTCAGGTTTGTCAGGAATATTTACATCGAGAGGGTACAAGGGCTTGTAGTTCATCTGAGCATTCACCATTAAAGTACTGGTAGAACAGGCAGAGGACTGTAACATTTCATCGATAGAACAGAGGCTGAAACCTCGATAATAATTCAGGTCTTATCAGGTTGGCGACTCTTTTGAACCATGTCCAGATGTGAGAGACTAGTAGCAGATGCACCAGTCCAAATGTGAAAACAATACTCCATACATGGGCGAATAGTGGCCTTATAGAGGTACAGGATATTTTCTAGCACGGAGTAGAGAGCCCACCATTCCTTGCAGTGGCTCTGGCAACGCTCTCAATATATCTGTTCCAACTCATATTCCCTGTGAACGTTAAGCCGAGAAGTTTGAAAGAAGTACTTTCAGGTAATATATCTTGGAGAATAATTCTTCCCTCTCTCAGTAGAAGTCCTGGTTCTTATCCAGAATTCACCCTATATCAAGAAAACAAACATTGAGAAAAATCTCTATAATGCATATATCGGTGGGAAAAAAAAAGTTGTTATATTCCAAAAATCACATAAATTGATCAATTATTATTATTTTTGTTTTTTTTAAAAAAGAAAATCAAATTTATGAGTAAGGGAGGAGTAACTAACTCACGTCGTGATTTTAAAAATTATCTCAAGAAACAAGGGAGATAGGTCAACAATAATTTAAACTTGTGAGATTTAGGTTGTAATTCCTACAAATTCCCATTAATGGCTTAAAAATTATTTATCTTTCGTTAAAAATAAAAAAAAAATACTTTATCAATTTACGTGATTTGTCGGAATATGATATTTCGTCAGAGGTACATACATCATTCAGATTTTCTTTTCTTTTTATTTTTTAATATCAGGGTAATTCTTGACAAGAACTGAATTCTCTTCTATGAGTGATGTTCCCACTTTGATTGTGACATTTTCTTGTGAGAGCAAGAAGTTGAGGGATTGCAAAATCTTTTTCCTAATTTAGGTATGGATATCCTCAAAGAGTAATCTTTGCAAGCAGTAATGAATTCTGAGAGTTATCTATATCTATGAAAGTGAATGTGTCTGTGTACATTTTCCTTCACATTTTCAATCTACAGACTCGAAATTTGATATACAGGGTACTGAGATTTGGGGAAATCTATGTGATCGGTTTTAGGCCAGAAATTTGGCTGCTAAGGGTCAAAATTCAACGATTGGACCTTTGAGAACTCTACCAAACTCCTCCGACAATTTGGGGTCTACACATTTGAAATTTTAGGTATTAGGTACCTTGGACATGCATCTAACTTAACTCAATTTGAGCCTAAAACAATAAATTTTAAGGGGTCATAATAGGAGTCAAATTTTAAAAAAATTGACCTTTTTTCTTTTTTTTTTTTTTGCTCAGCACACACCTCCAAACATCGGGGCAACGCTGGGCACCCATGCTAGTATATCTATAAAAGTGAACGTGTGTGTGTGTACATTTTCCAACACAATAACTGTCAATTTTAAGTCTACAGGCTCGAAATTTGATATACAGGGTACTGAGATTTGGGAAAATCTTTGTAATCCGTTTTTGGTCAGACATTTGGCTGTTAAGGAGTCAAAGTTCAACGATTTGACTTTTGAGAACTCTATCAAACTCCTTCGCCAATTTTGGGCCTAAACACTTGAAATTTTAGATATAGGTTTCTTGGGCATGGAACTAACTTGATTTGAGCCCAAAACAATAAATGTTAAGGGGTCATAATAGGGGTCAAAGTTAAAAAAATTGACTGCTTTTTTTTTTTGCTCAACATACACATCCAAACACCCAGACAACGCCAGGCTGAAATGCTAGTATTCTATAAATGTGAGAATGTTTGTATGTGAGGCCACTTCTCAACCTATATACTCAATAATTTTTTAAATTTATTTGATTTTTTTTTTTTTTTTTTTTTTTTTTTATTATTATATTTTCACACCAAACAAGGCACATTGCCACTTTGGTGTAGGGGGCTACTATCAGGGGAAACATCTACTGGGGCACTATGTAGGGATTAGGGCAGCGAGATGTTGGTTCACGTTGCACTTGAACTTATGCATGTCAGTACAGTTGGGGAAGCAGTGACTTGGAATGGAATTCCAAAGTCTAGCAGTTCTGGGGAAGAAACTACTGGAGTAGAACGATCTTTTACATCTAGGGATCTCTACAGTGTGGGGGTGGGATTTTGCAGCTTGTTGGGTCTGTCGAGGGTGTTCACGTCGTGGGGGCACAAGTGCTTGCAGTTCTTCAGAGCATTCACCATTATAATACTTGTAGAACAGGCAGAGGGATGCAACGTTTCGACGATGGGACAGAAGCTGAAGTTTTGATGCCAGTTTAGGGCCTATCAGATTTGCGACTCTCTTTTGAACCCTGTCAAGGAGAGAGAGACTAGTAGCCGATGCACCGGCCCAAATATGACAGCAATACTCCATACATGGGCGAATAGTGGCCTTATAGAGGTACAGGATACTTTCGGGTGTTAGAAGTTTTCTAGCACGGTAGAGAGAGCCCACCTTCCTCGCAGCGGCCCTGGCAATGCCCTCGATGTAATTGTTCCAGCTCATGTTTCCTGTGAACGTTAGGCCAAGGAGCTTGAAAGACGTACTCTCAGCTAAAGAGTTGTTGGCCATTGCTATAGGTGGTAGAGAAGGTTTCCTGTAATTATTGAATGAAACCAGTTTTGTCTTGGTGGCATTGAACGTTACCATCCATTTATGTCCCCATTCCACTAGTGATTTGAGGTCATCCTCTAGTGTTTCTGCCATTACTTTAGATATATGTTCATTTGTTTTCCTGTCGTGCCTGCTATAGAGTGTGGTGTCATCAGCATATATACCCATCTCAGAGGCAATTTTATCGGGGAGGTCATTTATGAATATCAGGAACAGCAGAGGACCAAGGATAGATCCCTGGGGCACTCCGGCATTTATATTATATTGTTTAGATGTACGACCGTCGAGGACAACCTGGATTTTTCTCTTATCTAAGAAGGATTTAATTATGTTAAGTATTCTACCAGTGATACCGTAAGATCTAATCTTCCTGAGGAGACCCTCATGCCATACCCTGTCAAAAGCCTTAGATATATCTAGAGCTACCGCTCTGCCCTCTCCCGCTTTGTCCAGTGAATGGTATATGCGTTCAGAGATTACAGTGAGGATGTCTGCCGTGGAACGGGCTTGTCTAAATCCATATTGATGGTCGGTCAGAAGTTTAGCATCTGTAAGGTGCTGGACTAGAGCATGGTTAATTAAGGTCTCAAATATTTTGGCAAAAAGTGGGAGGAGGCCAATAGGGCGATAATTTAATGGGTCAGTTCTTTCGCCAGAATTCTTGAATACTGGTACCACAGAAGCAGTTTTCCAGCAGCTCGGAAAGCAAGATTCATTAAGGCATTTGTTGTAGAGTTTGGAGAGAACTGGAGCTACTTCGGCTGAGCACTTTTTTAATAGCACAGCTGGGATGAGGTCGGGTCCACATGCTTTGGAAGTGTCAAGGTTTTTTATGATAGCATGCACCTGAGCAGGGGTGATTTCCAGATCGTCTAGCTTGGCGTCTGTCCGCATAGGAAAGTCAGGTAGGGGGTGGTTTAAAGGGTCCAGTGTAGAGTTGGAGGCAAACCGACTGGCAAGCATGTTAGCCTTCTCGGTTGCTGAGCAAAGAACCTCGTGATTGTTGGTTAGTGGGGGAATCGTTGATTGCCCATTATTTACTACTAAATGTTGAGATGTTAAAGTTAATTCTTCTGCTAATACATTTGTGGACGTGTTTGACGATCGATTTTGGATGGTTTGAGAGTGGATGGTCATAGGGTCCAGATTCTTCTTTTCATAAGTTTTCAAAAGTTTTTTAAAAATACGACTAGAGTGCCATCAACTAGAATCGAAACCAAACCATATAGCTGTCCAGTGTTATTCGTTACCATCTGAGCTAAGTCTACATGAACCTCAAAACTTAAAAATAACGTTGTTGCATATGCATAAAAGGTTTCGTCGACTCACGTCTACCAAGTTTCAATTTTAATACCTAAGCAGTTATTTTTACTGCCTTAAAAACAGATTGAATTTGTTCCACATGTCCGAATCCCTATGTATGAAAATTAAAAAAAATTTTTATTACATTTTCACTCCAAACAAGGCACATTGCCACTTTGGTGTAGGGGGCTACTACCAGGGGCAACAACTACTAAGGCACTATGTTGGGATTTGGGCAGCAAGATGTTGGTTCACGTTACACTTGAACTTCTGCATGTCAGTACAGTTAGGGAAGCAGGGACCTGGAATGGAATTCCAGAGTCTAGCGGTTCTGGAGAAGAAGCTACCGGAGTAGAAAGATCTTTTACATCTAGGAATCTCTACCGTGTGGGGGTGGGATTTAGCTGCCTGTCGGGTTTGTCGAGGGTGTCTAAATCATGGGGGCACAAGTGTCTGCAGTTCGTCAGAGCATTCACCATTAAAATACTTGTAGAAAAGGCAGAGGGATGCAACGTTTCATCGATGGGACAGAGGCTGAAGCTTGGATGCCAGTTCAGGGCCTATCAGATTGGCTACTCTCTTTTGAACCTTGTCTAGGAGCGAGAGACTAGCAGCAGATGCACCAGCCCAAATATGACAACAATACTCCATACATGGGCGAATGGTTGCCTTATAGAGGTACAGGATACTTTCAGGTGTCAGTAGCTTTCTAGCACGGTAGAGAGAGCCTACCTTTTTCGCAGCGGCCCTGGCAATGTTTTCAATATAATTGTTCCAACTCATGTTTCTTGCGAACGTTAGGCCAAGCAGTTTGAAAAATGTACTCTCAAACAGGGAGTCACCGGCCATTGCTATTGGTGGCAGAGAAGGTTTCTTGTAATTATTGAAGGAAACCAGTTTAGTCTTGGCATCATTGAATGTGACCATCCATTTATGTCCTCATTCCAGTACAGATTGGAGATCATCCTCTAGTGTTTTTGCCATTTCTTTAGATATGTGTTCATTTGTTTTCCTGCCATGCATGTTATAGAGCGTGGTGTCATCAGCATATATACCCATCTCAGAGGGAGTTTTGTCGGGGAGGTCATTAATACTTATTAGGAACAATAGAGGTCCAAGGATAGACCCCTGAGGCACTCCCGCATTTATATCACACTGTTTAGATGTACGACCGTCTAGGACAACCTGGATTTTTCTCTAAGAAGGATTTAATTATGTTAAGTATTCTACCAGCGATACCGTATGATTAACAGTAATTTAATAAAGATCGTTCCGCACACAAAAAATGCCACTATGTATAAACTGAGAATGTGTGTCAGGAAACTTCTCAACCTATATACTCAACGAATCTTTGATCTACAGATTTGAAAGTTGCCATATAGAGTATTCAGATATGTGGAAAACTTTGTAATCGGTTTTCATCCAGAAAAATGGCTAAAAATTGAAAAATTGGTTCTTGGTGGTGGTGGTGGTGGGGGGGTAATTGTATTTTTATCTGTCAACTGTTTCATTATTACGCATGCACGAATTGTTCATAGGACAGCTTCCTTATGTTACGAATACACAGGTTTGAAAATAATTATTAAAAACGTGGCAAGCTGGCTTAATGGTTATTATACTTGAATTACTGTTTTTAGGTTTTGGTTTCGATCTCAGCTTGAGTAAATTTTTTTTAATTATAAAAAGTGAAAAAAAACAAAATACTCACATGCACATGTCTCAGCTCAGTTTCTTTCCGCTGCTTTTTTTTTTTTTTTTTACTTCTGGGCCAATAAATTAGTACTGTGCATACGTGTAAAACAAAATTACGAACTTTCACTTCCTTGGGAAGATGTGGCTTTAATGCATCCAAAACCAAACTCCTATCCTTACATCATCAACGCTCTGATCCCCATCTGGCATCAATTGTGATGGATGGCTCTCGTCTGGGTGAGGCCCCGTGTTTTGACAAGCTTCTGGGTTTGACCTTTACTCCTGATCTGAAATGGAACACGTACATCAAGTCTGTTGCCATGGTCGCTGGAAAGATGGTGGGATCCTTCTACCGCTCCAGAAGATATCTCACTACTGATGCAATTCTCTATCTATATAAAAGCCAAGTACGTCCAAGGATGGAGTACTGCTGCCATATCTGGGCAGGGGCTGCTAAAAACAGCCTATCCTGCCTTGACAGAGTACAAAATAGACTTCGTGGCTTAGTGGGGGATGCCCTTTTCTCTACCCTGCAACCTCTCTCCCACAGAAGAGACGTTGCGAGCCTATCCTTGTTTTATCGTTATTTTCATGGCAGGTGCTCGTCTGAACTCCAATCTCTGGTCCCCCCTCGCCAATCTTTTACGAAAAACACCTGTCTAGCTGAATCCACTGTGAAAAATTCCCCCCACTCGATATCTGTGCCTAAATAAAACGCGGATTCCATGAACAAAGCTTCTTTCTTAGAACTGCACGCCTCTTCCGTTTGCCTGCTTCCCACCGGACTACAACTTGGATGTCTTCAAGTCCAACGTTAACAAATTCCTAATGAACCGCCCCCTTAAGTAAACACTTCATCAAATCTCCACACTAACGTAATGTACTTGCAATAACCCTTATCCCTGAATGGCTTCCGGGCCTTGATAAGTGGTGATCACTGTGTAAAAAAAAAAAAAAGAAACTTTAGAAAAAAAATATGTGTGCTATACAGAAAAGAAAAAACAATGGCCGACTTGAAATGTACTGTCATCGGTCATCATGTTTTCGCTCAATCTGAATAAGTCAGTCAGAGAGAGTTGCAACGTTGTTTGAAGTGAGTGATGGAGGTCTTGTTACGACCATGTAATCCTTGCAGTCACCTACCTTGAAAATGCTGCTGTCAAACCTGACAGTCATAAAATAATGTGGAAAAATATGGAATAAGTCAGAAAGAGTGGTAACCTTGGTTGAAGTGATGTCCCTAATGATGGAGGTTTGAGCAGAGCTGAAAGAGAGAACCAGACTAAATACCAAGGTCTCATGTATGATATGAAAAGAAACTGGAATCTTAGGGAGATATCAATCATACCAGTTATTATAGGTGCCACAGGGCTTATGAAGAAGAACCTGAAGAAGTCCTACCTAACTAATATTTCTGGTGAATCAAGTGCAAAAGAAATCCAGACAATTGCGCTTAAGGGAACAACAAGGATACTAAAAAGAGCTCTCGGTTGGTTTCAATAAAAAGCAGGGCAATGTTTATAATCAGTATCTGCAGGTTCTTGCCCCATACCCACAGTGCAGGTAATCACAGACAGTGGCTTTCAATAGCTGGCACTGGAAAACAATGTCCGACAGTGGATTGGTTGATTGTTTTTGTTTTACGGCATATCAACCGTTTTCAGGTTATTTAATGACGAATACAAAGATTTTGAAGAAAAATTTTTTAATAGAATATATTTGTTCTTTTCAAGTCGGTTTCTATTTAATAGGTATTCTAACAGGTACTACCACTCCGGGTCAGAGTGGACCTGGAAGCAATGGCAATTAAAGGGTGGCTCCACACTCCCCAAAGCCAGAAAGCTGGGTCCTCACCACTGGATACAGTGGAAGCCAGATTATTTCATTTGGGATACAGCTGCCAGTATCCACTATTGTCCAGGGACGGCAGCAGCCATCAACACCAACTGTAGTTTAATTTGTTTTTGAGGTTCTTTACTCATTCTGTTCTGGATCTATCATGCTTCCACCGGGCAATGCCGGTTAACGGGCACTGCTAGTTGTTAAATATTTAGAGATTTAATTTATAAAGAATCAGAATTGGAATCAATAAGTGTATCGGAATCTGAAATTTAGTATGGTATCGATAATTTGGAATCGGAAAAAAATCGTCCCATCACTAATATATATTCAGACACATCTGATTGAACACGACAGAGTTATTCTCCTTTGCGATCTTTATGGATAACTTTTCAATTTGCCGAGCGGTCTTTTCAGTAGGCAATTTATTTAGATTGGCGCCCAAAAGTTGTTGTTCAGCCATATTCTTCTCGAGCGCTTTCTATCGGTGCATCTGATCATCAGAAGCAATTGTTGTTGTTTTCATTTTCTTTTACTTGAGAAGAATATGGCCGAACAACAACTTTTGGACACCATTCTATATAACTTGCCTAGGCAAATTGAAAAGTTATCCATAAAGATCAGAAAAAAGAATAACTCTGTAGTGTTCAATCGGATGTGTTTGAATAATGCTTTGCTGCATACATATATATATATATATATATATATAAAAATATATAAAAAGTTATAAAATATATATGGCGATTAAGCTACACTGAATATTCCACATTTCATCCACTCTAGGACTCTTCAGGCTTATGCGCATAAGCCTGAAGAATCCTAGAGTGGATGAAACGCGGAATATTCAGTGTAGCTTAATCGCCATATATATTTTATTACTAACTCGCTCTACCTACGTATTGAGCACTTTTGAAGTAAATACTTAAAGTTTACACATAAATTTATACTTTCGTATATTAATTTTATGTGAGTAAATGAAGTAGTTATATATATATATATATATATATATCCAACAGCACAGCTTCCATAACTTAAAGAAACATTTGTTTTCACATTCCGTAATGCTGAAACATAGAATGAACAAGGAGCATGTGTTGAATAATCCAGATGCTCAGAGAGTGACGTCAAACACAAAAGTCAATCACATGTTTGGATGCAATGGCCCGGCAGGTGACATCAAATGAGAGTCAAATTCTAGGACGCAAAGTCTCCGGTCAGCGAATTTGACCTACAATTTTTAAATAATGCATGGTTCGAATGTTGACGTCATCTGGGCCAAATAAAGAGATACAAAGAGAGACAGAGGAGAAGTCGAGAGACGGATTGGATTCGAGACAGCGACACAAGAGGATGCTAGCAACACACTCTTCTTCACCACCACCACCACCAACAACAACCCCGCCACGCATGCCAATTGACTTGTCAATCTGTCATTGAAAACAAAGGTTATATTTACAAATAAACGGAATATTTTTATAATCAGCTGCTTGTGTTTTTTTTTTGTATTTTTTTTTTTTTTTTATCGCTAACAAGTGTATAAATCGAGCAATGACAAAGATTGGTTAAGCTTCCACATCTGATTATGATCCCCTACCTGGGACGGATACTTAAGATAGCTGAGATTCAACTCATCGCAACATTTTCTCCCGGTTTATACCAGATCAGATTGTCTGAAGATACTGGCTTTCTGACCTGAAATACACTAAACATTAATGTTATTGTTTTCTTTATTTCCTATTTGCAAAACTCATTCATGTTTTGCAAAAACAGAAGCAACAATTTTCTTGTACTAAAAAAAAAAAAAAAAAAAAGTAAACCAAACTCCATCTGGTGCTACCAGATCAGGCTGTCTGAAGATATTGGTTTCTTCAGACGAAGTGCATGTAACCTTGATGCTTTTTGTTTTTCTATTTCCTTTTGCAAAACTTAATTATGTTCTGCAAAACAAAACACGAAAATAACAACCCACCTTTTCCCCTCTTTTTCTTCTTCCCCTTTCTATCTTCCCCACTTCCTGACTGGTTTCCTAACTTAAAATGTACCAAACATTAATATTGTGACCCTTTTCTCTCTCCCATTGCAAAACTCATTCATGTTCTGCAGGGCAGGGAACAAAAACAATCAAGTCCACTATAAAACAACCAAACCAAACACTACAGACTAGCGATTGAAGATACAAAAAAGCTTGAAGAATAAAAACCTTCTACAAAATAACTGGATGCAACATGAATACTATTTCCAAAATAATTGGATTCGGCATTAAATAACCCGAAAAGGGTTGATATGCCGTAAAACAAAACAACCAAACCAAACTCCATGAATAAATATTTGAAGATATAAAGAACTTGAAACATAAAAACTTTTTCGAAAATTATCAGATTCAGTATTAAATAGCCCAAAACGGGTTGATATGCCGTTAAATAAAACAACCAAACCAAACTGAAGCCATGAATATTTCACGATATGAAGAACTTGAAACATGAGACTTTTTTATTCTAAATTTACGAGAATCAGCATTAAATAATCTGAAAAGGGTTAATATGCTGTAAAACAAAACGACCGAACTGAACATTATAAATGAATATTTGAAGATATAAACGATTTCAATCATCGAATATTTTTCAAATTAGAGCATTGCCAAGGCTGCTGCAAAGAAGGTGGGCTCTCTCTACCATGCTAGAAAGCTACTTATGCCTGAAAGTATCCTGTACTTCTATAAGGTCACCATTCACCATGTATGGAGTATCGTTGTCACGTTTGGGCTGGTGCATCTGCTACTAGTCTCACTCCTGGACAGGGTTCAAAAGAGAGTCGCCAACCTGATAGGTCCTGAACTGTCATCTAAGCTTCAGCTTCTGTCCCATCGACGAAATGTTGCATCCTTCTGCTTGTTCTGCAAGTATTTTAATGGTGAATGCTTTGACGAACTACAAGCACTTATATCCCCTCGACGTAGATACCCTTGACAAGCAGCTAAATCCCACCCCTTCACAGTAGAGATCCCTAAGTGTAAGAAAACCTTCTACTCCAATAGTTTCTTCCCCAGAACTGCTAGACTTTGGAACTCCCTTCCGGATTCTGCTTTCCCAACTGTACTGACATGCAGAAGTTCAAGTGTAATGTGAACAGACATCTTGCTACTTATCTCCTTTCATAATACCCCTGCAACTTATGTTCCTGATAGTAGCCCCCTACTTCAAAATGGCACTGTGCCTTGTTTGAGGTGAAAATTGAATTTAAAAAAAAATTCTCGGGTTCAGCATTAAATAACGCTAAAAGTGTTGATATGTCGTAAAACAAAACAAACAAAACAAAATCAAATGGTTATGGCCTCTTGTCTGGGACAGGTTCTTTAGCTAGTTGAAAATTACTCAACTCGTCGCATTTTGTTTTTCGAGAAGTGAAGAGAATTGAGACGGAGGAAGTCCAGTCAGTGGCGAGACGGACACACTTATTTTACAAGTGATTTTTTTTTCTTGCTGATGACAACTTCTGGTCATCAACGAAAGCCGAAAACACTTGACAAATGTTAAGTGTGCGTCTTTATGTGACCAAAAATAGGAGACATCGTTTTGTTGGCGTTATTTTTCTGCGTGGACTTCATTCAACTGCGATCCAATTATTACAGACCAAATTGGCTTATTTAACTTTTGGACGATCATAAATGTCCGTATTCTTAAAGTTCGTGTCACCATAGAATGCGTCCACATCAAGTGTGCATATATATGGTTCTGTTTTGTTTTTATTCACAATCTTTCATCCGTACTGCTTTTTAGAAAATCAAACTTCGCCTCTAGAATGAATAAAAAAAAAAAAAAAAAAAAGATTGGGTGTGTGTTTCAGAGAAATACTAACGAAGGGCTCAATTACGTTAATAAGGGTTTTTAGTTCTCTCCCACTGCAAGAACTTAGTCGTCCTGAACCTGATGAAGCCATTACACACACACACACACACACACACACACACACACACACACACACACACACATATATATATTTGACATCGCGCTATTTTAAGATAGTTTTTTCAGGTTAAATTCAAATTTCGCAATATCTTTTTTTTTTTTAAATTAAATTGTTAGGTGAAAGCACATAATAGTTACAAATATTTACCCTCCCCATGTTAAGAATGGCTTTCCAAATAAGTACGTTATTTCAGCACGGTACCAAAAATGCACAAGTACCATATATATATATATATATATATATATATATATATATATATATATATATATATATATATATAAGCACAGTTAATAAATCATGTTAAAAAACACTTTGAAAAAGAGTTAAAAACATATTTAATCTGAAAAGTGGATAGTCCTTAATCCGCGGAGTTTCGAAGAAATAATTTCCTTATCAGAGGGTAGGAATTAATAAAATGCAGGATCGGATTTTGCATGCAAAAGTATTTGATGAAACAACAAGTAAGTCAAAGAGCTTACTTGATAACAAAAAAAGTGAAGCAGAGGGAATATGGTGAAGAAAAAGGTGATTACACGTGAATGGATAGTCTGGTGGAAGATAAATAATCCAGTGACGGTAAAATCCAAAAATATAATCCCAAGAAAGTTAATTGAGTTTCCATTTGCACAAGTAAAATCCAAGGAAATCACGTAATTGGAAGAAGATGGTCCAAAATAATCCAAAAGGCCGAAATCCATGGAATAATTCACAAATATGTACAAAGAAAAGAAAAGGGAAAAATTCCAATAAGATTAATAAAAGAAAAATAAGATATGCTTTTCACACGACTGCCGAGATATAATAAGAAAGATCAGGGAAGAAGAAGAGGAAAAAAAATTAAATGGTTATAGAATTAAATATAAGCTCTATCTCCTATTTGGTTTCATCGAGCGTTTACATCTGGTTGAGATTACTTTATAAATATTAATTCTTTAATATTTATAATATACTTTAGTTTTACCATCTTGGATCATTTTGGTAAATTTAATTGTAATTTTTATTATATATATATATATATATATATATATATATATATATATATATATATATATATGAGTAGTTTTTTAAGTATATATTACCAAGCAGTTATTATCCTTAATTATAATACGCTTTTATTATAACAAAAAAAAGAATTTCACTTTTAAAAGATAGGCGACATACTATAAGAGTATCACTCTTACTTCAACTACCATGGCTTATACAGAATACTATATCCGATGGTAAGGCCCCACCTTGCTGGCCTTAGGGAGTGTGGAGCCACCCTTTAATTGCCATTGCTCCCAGGTCCACTCTGACCCGGAGTGGTAGTACCTGTTAGGGTCCCAACTATTGGGTTAAATAGAATCTGACTTTAAAAATATATATATATATACTCCATTAAAAATCGTTCCTCAAAATAAGTAGATTCGGCATTAAATAACCTGAAAAAGGTTGATATGCCGTAAAACAAAAACAACCAACCAACTAGGATTGGATCAAATACAATTGTATTTGTATTTCAATACAATTTTAATGTAATTATATTTGTATTTTAACATCACAAGAAAAAGTAATTTGTATTTGTATTATGGCATCCAGGAAAATAGTATTTTGTATTTATATTTGAGATTATATATATATATATATATATATATATATATATATATATGAGAGAGAGAGAGAGAGAGAGAGAGAGAGAGAGAGAGAAGGAAACTTTCAGAGCTCTAATGATAATAAAATGCAATAAGGTATGATATAGAATGTAATGTAGATGTCAAATTTGCAAGGAAATATTTATTTTCTTTTTCTTCCTTTTTTGCATATTTTCAGCTTTCTTTATTACTTTGAAAAAAAAGTACTTATATTTGTTTTTGTTTAAATCAGTTATTGTATTTTTATTTGTATTTTGAGATTGAGGAATAAAAGTATTCGTATTTGTATTTTTAGACTTAGGAATAAAAGTATTTGTATTTTCTGGTAACCTAAACGAAAGTATTTGTATTTCAATTGTTAAAAGTCAGTATTTGATCCAACCCTACAACCAACATCTACAGAATACGGGAATCTATTTCGGACATATCACACACAAGAAAAATGATCACTAGATCAAAATCATTATCAAAGGTCAAGGTTAATCAAAACACTGTTACCAAAACTATAGTATCAACAGATATGAGTGATCAGTATGCATAAACCTTTTGTAATGGTTTTATTAATGAGCGATCAATACGCCAAATGAAATAAAAGCGGGGTTTATCCGTGTTCTTTTTAGTATCTTCATTATCACTAGTCTATTATGTCTAGTCTATCGTCGTTTTAACTAAAGCAAATAAAACTTGTCATGCATGAAAGACCCAAGGTAGACGTTCGCTAAGTTTCTTCAAAGTTTTATTGGAGAGAACGGGCTTAAGGAGAGAGAGAGAGAGAGAGAGAGAGAGAGAGAGACTTATAACTAAATAATTATGTCTTGTTAAACTTACTATGTTCTTAACGAAAGAAATGAGTGGCACAACGGACAGACTCGAGATAAGATCCAGCTCAGATTATTTCTTCATTATTGGACGCGTCTCGTTCGCATGCTTCCAATGGAGAGACTGGTTTGGAAACCTTTGTTTCCCTCACTTGAAAACGTGACGTCATTCCAATCATTCACCTTAGTTTTGTCCACAGTTAGACCTGTTGCTTCTCACCCCTGTTTCAACTCGTGTCACTCGTATCTGGGTACTAATTGCGGATAGGTGATCCTAACATACACAAAAGATGACCCTTGTCAAAATTCACATTAAATAACTTAGTCGCTACTTACTGGCGTAAGGTCCCTACTTTGTAAAACTGTAACAGAGTCGCTGACGCGTGTTAACAGCAGCTGCATAACACATATGCAAATGACCAAGCTGGTGCGCAATGTGTCGTCACAGCAGAGGAAGAGAAGGGAAAGATAAAGGAAAAAAAATGGACCATGTGGCGAGGATAAGAAAAAAGCATGTAACGGTGTGAGATAGCTGTGTGGCCAAGTGGTGGCGTGAAAGACTTAAGCACATGTTGATTTTTTTTCTTCCACCCATGCGCAGATCGGAGGTCTTGAGTGTTTAGCTGACATTTTATCTGATAAAGCAAAACTGAAAGGCTTTTAAACACGTATTGAGACTGCAAGAATTTATTAACTACATGTTGAAATACGAGACTTTCAGAACAATATGCAATGCGTTTTTGGAAAGCACCGGTAATAAATGCCTTTTTAAAAAAAAAAAAAAAAAAAAAAAAAAAAAAAAGCCGAGTCAAATTTATTTCTTTTTGTTTGTTTTCTTGTGACTATCTCGGATACAACACGTTGGGTCCGAGTGCTAAAATAAAAAGACACCGTTAAAATAGATTAACGACCACATTACAACACGAGTTCCCAATCTCCAATGATAATCACATTCTTTGTTCTATCGTTATTTCCATGGCAAGTGCGCGTCTCAGCTCCATTCTCTGGTCCCCCCTTGCCAATCTTTTTCAAAAAACACCCGACTAGCTGAAACCACCGTCAATAATTTTCCCCACTCCTTATCTGTGCCTAAATCAAAACGTAGATTCCACGAACAAAGCTCTTTTCTTAGAACTGCACGTCTGTTTCCCTCCCGACTTCAACCTGGATGTCTTCAAGTCCAACACAAACAAATTCCTGATGAACCGCCCCCCTAAGTAATAACACATTTATCAATTCTCCAATACTATTGCTACACTATCCCATTGAGTACTGTACACACAATAATCCTTATCCCCGAGTGGCCATTGGGCCTTGATAAGTGGTGAACTCCATGTAAAAAAAAAAAACAACAAAAAAAAAACATCGTTTCAATGTTTAATTGTGTCTTATTTTGATTTTTTCCCCACACGCGCAGGTTGGAGGTCTTGAGTGTTTAGCTGACATTTTATCTGATAAAGCGCAAGGTGAGGAGGTTCGAGGTGAAGCTGCTGGTGTTGTGGCTCAGATTACCTC